>NC_082646.1:24802124-25102124 GCF_028023285.1 Balaenoptera ricei | reverse complement strand
ACAATTCCTGGTGAAAATTCTCTTTAACTTCCTCAAATCTCAGGACTCTTCCAGAGTGATGGGGGGAGGTACGCAGAAGGTGAATATGGCTTCAGAATTCTTCAGCTTTCTATGCAATATGATAAAATAGTTGATATTATAATATTACACTAAGGAAGAAAAAGTATTGAGCATCACTACACAACTGAGGCCTAGATGGTTAATCTGATATCCTGTTACCCCAAATAAACTATCCTATGAAATTCTGGTAGCCAAACAACAGAAACCAACTTTCTAGAAGCAGGAGGCTCTATTTCTTAGCATAATAAATTATATGAGCTGCTGGGAATCAGGAATAACAGGGTTCTGGCCCTGTTCCATAGGGCTGGCTTCATATCAGAACACAGAGCCAAGGCAGATAATGGCTTCAGCTCTCTTGGCCTCCTGAGTTCCCTGGGTCAAATTAACATTTCATTAGTTCTGATCGGATGGTTTAGTTTTATAGAACTAAATCAGTGGTTTCAAACCATGGTTGTTATCCCCACGAACTACTTAGAAGCTAGAAAACTTGACTAATGTCACACAGTGTCCTCGTGCTTCTGGTTATAGGGCAAGAAGATCTACGCGGTGGTTTAATCTGCTCAGATGTGATAGATTCACGCTATCCCCCAGGCTGCCACTCCCACAGCTAACCCCCACCCCCAAGAAAGTACACAGTTCCTACTAGGAGCATTCTAGAGCATCTTTAATAGGGAGTCAGAAGAAATGACTCAAGGGATATTAATCAGGAGCACGACCCAAACAAATTCCACACCACACCCCCAGATCAGACACAGGAGAGAAGCCAGCCGAACTCTGATGAAAGGAGCCGGTTGGTTTGCTTGTTTTTATAGAGGATCATAAAGGAAGGAGACGCATTGAAGAATTGACTGAATTTTTTTTCCCAAAGCAGCAATAAAGTCAGAAGGAGTCCTATAGAGCCTCAGAAGGGCCAGATTCCAGGCCAGGAGTGAAATCCTTTCTGAGTGGGCATTCGTACTGTCTCCTATAGTCCACAAGGGGTGAAGGCAGGAATGTTCCACAGCCTCCACCCTGGGGAGCACCCAGCTGAGGGCATGAGTGTGTACCAAGAGGCGGCAAATGTGGACTAGTTATACCCTGATTTCTGTCTTCTACTCTGTTGGATCGATTCACAGCCAGGGTTTTAGAGCTAACATTTAGTAACAGAGAAGGTTCGAGCTGGGGGGACCTGACATATAATCTCCAACCCCTTCATTTCACAGATGGGAAACACAGGAGCAGAAGTCTAGGGTCCCTGCAGCAAAGTTCAGGAGTCACGAGGTTGGGCCCAGGTGCTGACTGCTGACTTGAGGCCTCTTCTTGCTTCTGTGTCTCATTTGCTTTGTGTGTTCCAGTAGCTATTTTGCCAACTCTTTCCTCTTGCCTGGTTTGCCCTGGTCTCACCTCTGTCCCCAAAAAGCAAGAGTCATCACTTGGAGAGACTGGTTCTATTACGTGCAGGTAGGAAAGCTGGACAAGCAGCTGGTGGTCTACCTTCCTGTCCGAAGCCCATTAAAATATCTGGTGCCGCCAACACCAGCCCACTTTATAACAGAAGCTCTGGTTCCCTGCTTCCTTTTCATAATTTTTCTTTAAATAAATTTATTTATTTTTGTCTGCGTTGGGTCTTCGTTGCTGCGCACAGGCTTTCTCTAGTTGTGGTGAGTGGGGGTTACTCTTCATTGTGGTGCGTGGGCTTCTCATTGCAGTGGCTTCTCTTGTTGCGGAGCACGGGCTCTAGGTGCGCGGACTTCAGTAGTTGTGGCTCGCAGGCTCTAGAGTGCAGGCTCAGTAGTTGTGGCGCACGGGCTTAGTTGCTCCGCGGGATGTGGGATCTTCCCGGACCAGGGCTTGAACCCGTGTCCCCTGCATTGGCAGGCGGATTCTTAACCACTGTGCCACCAGGCAAGTCGCCCCTGCTTCCTTTTCAGGCTGTCCTTCCTGCTGTTTCCCTTTTCCTGGCAGAATGACTGCCAGCCAGCACTTTGCCTGCAGTTGAATTACTGAAACGTAGGGGAAGGATAGATGCAAATAGATGTTTGGAACCCAGCTAAGCTTCTCTAGATAAACAACGTAAAATCTATCAACCTGCCCCGATAACCCAGGCCTTCTTAGTAAACAGCTGTGTGCGATTTGATAGCTGCCAGGATGCCCCTGACAACGTTTCCTTAGGTCTGCTCTTCTGAAAGCTTGCCTTGACAAAATGACTCATCCAACTTCTCTTCTTCCGTCTATAAAAAGGTACTGATACAAGGAGGATGGTTTCTCTCCCTCCCAACAGCTTTTGCCAACATGGCAAGAAGCTGGAATTATATCTTCCAATATTTGTCCAGCTGTTGTTTGCAGATGTTATATTCTTTACACCCAGAAAATAGAAATATAGAGAATGCTGGCATGCAGCTTCATCCAGAGAATTTCAAATCCTGCCCGTGTCTTTCAAAAATGTCTTATGTGATCATAGCTTTAAGCACATCTGGGCTATTGAAGATACAAAAGCTTATAATCTCTTAAACAACCAGTGCAAAGAATTGTTAAATTTGGTTTCTGTCAAGTGAAAAAAATCACACTCTCAAACCAAGATATATTGTTTATATATAGAGTGATTATTTTGTGCCAGTCCCTGTACTAAGCACTTCACTGAGTTCACGTAATCCTCATAACAACCCTATGAGATAGGTACTGTTATGATCCTATTTGACAGATGAAGAAACTTAAGAACTGAAAGGTTAACTAATGGCCCAAGGTCACAAAGCTAGTAAGAGGTAGAGCCGAGACTTGAACCCCAGGCAGATCCAGCTCCATGGCCCTTGATCTTAAGTATGTATTACTTAAAGTTGGTTTCAATAAAAGTCAACTTTCATGAAAAAGGGGTTGCTCGTGTGCTGGATGAACCGGGAGACAAGTACATTAGTAGAGAAGAACACTATGTACTCAGGGATGTACTGATTCTGAACAGGGGCTGGAAACAGGTTGCTTGAATTCTGAGCCCACCAGGCCACACGCCTCTCCCTGCTGCAGCGCTGCCTTTGTCCCTGAACTGAATCCTTCTAGCCCCTCTGCTCGCCACCAACGGGTCTGGCTTTGATGCCTACTGGCAGCCACCAGAGCTCAGTATCAGTGGTGGTCACCAACAGGGGTCAGGCAGAGGCTGTGAGTGGGACTTTCCCGTCTATGGGTCACTCCTGATCCCCCAATTTGGATTCTGGATAAGCCGTATCATGCCTTATTAAAATGTGAGTGTTAGAATTATTCTTTGCCAACACAAGTTGTGACTGGCTCTTCGCTCCTCTGCAGGGTGTGCATCTGAACTGGGTTATTAATGCAGCTCCTCGGCCAGTGTTTTCTCAAAGCACTCACTCTCCTTAAGAGGCCATCTGGAGAGCACCATGGTAAAGAGATTCTTATTAGAGGTCACAATCTCTTCTGCAGGATAGACAGTCCATTCCCTACTCCTTTGGCCACTGTCACCCCTCATCAGACAGTACCTGACCTGTTGATTAATACATAGAACCATATTACACAAAATTTTGAAGGAGATAGAACAGAAGAAAACTCAGCCACTTAATAGTAATTTTACAAATAGTATATCCATTATCTGGGAAATAATTGTATTACTTTCTTGAATTAGAGAACAAATAAGAAAGCTGTCGCTGGCACCATTAATCAGGGTAAGAGCTGAAATGCCATATCTGTCACTATGGCTTATCAGGAACTTAGAAGTGAGAGCAGCCCCAGCCCAGGTGGGGTGGTGGGGAGGAGAAGGGGCAGCGGCAGACGGTGGCCGTGTGGTGGTCCTGGCACCTCTGAAGTACATCCTGGTTCTGAGTCTGTGGTACTACATCTGCCAACCTTAGGATCCATCCAGCCATCCAATTACAGAACATTGCTTTCTGATTTTCAGTTAAAAGTCCTTTGGCTACATTTGTGGCCTCCTTCTGTCTTCACACAGTGTGATTTCAGGGACCCAGAAGAGCCCCCCAGGATTCTCCCAGCCCCAGGCTGGTGATTGACACGACATTTTTATTCTTGGTACTTCTACCTTCTGATGTGTATGCCTACTAACAGCCAGCAACTCTACGTTGCTATCAGTCTTTCCAACTTATAATGAATCAATGATGTGGACAGAGTTTGTTGGGAGGGCTGGGAAAATGGTCTGCTGGGTAGGCATAGGGAGTTTGGGAAAAAAAACAACCAAACACATAACATTCCCACTCATCTTAGTAGCTGAGACCTTCCATGTGTGCTAACTACACTCCTTTCTTGCCCATAATAATGCTACAACCCTAAAGAACTGCCAATAAGTCATAAACATTCAATATGGAGTGAGATCCTTATGATATATCCCTTACAGTTTTTTTGTTTGGGTTTTGTTTTTGTAGTAGGGTTTTTATTTGAGCAACCATCACTAACTTCTTTCATTATTCACTTAGACTCCTTCCCTCGCCCAATCCAAACCCAACTGTCCTTGACAAACTCACTTTGCTTTATCCAATAGGCAGGAGAGCCTTTGAATTCCAGCCTAAGAAATCAAAGACAGAAAGATTAAAGAGAGTCCCCCCTATGGCACCAAGTCGTAATGGGCTTTGATGTTCAAGGACTAAAATGAGTGGGATCCCAAGGAGCCAATTCAAAGGTCAGAGGCACATATGATGCTCACCCATGAGAAACAAACCCATCTCATCTGATGGTGGCAGAATCTTCTTGGAAGGATTTCACAAAGGCAATGTTTCTTAACTTCCCCTTCAAGGTGACAAACTCTAGTTCTATGAGCAACTTTAAAACCAAGTAACTAAACCATTATTCCTGAATCCGTATCTAAATAAAAAGGCAAAACCTGCCAAGAGACAAATTCTCTTTAGGGGAGGTTTATGGGAAACTTCCTCTCAACTTAAGGAGACCAAACCCCTTTCCTGGCAATGGGGATTTAGTGTCCACTGTGATCCTGCCTGCTGGTTCCAGCACCAAGTCTAACTAAGGGACTTGGGCAGGACACGGGGGAGAAAATGTGCACACACACTCACACACACACACACACTCACACTCCTGCCTCGCATTGTCTTCCTGGACAGCAAATTCCCCTTGGGAACTAACTTTTGAACTTTCAAGATGATGTCAAGTCACAGTGACCAGGTAAAACTGGATTCCTTAAACTCAGGGCACTGACCACTGAATTCACAGTCAGCCTCATCAGTGGCTAAACTTGGGAGTGGAAGCACTCGTTTCTACTCCAAACTGGACTGACAGCTACAATACCGAGGAGCCCTAAGACTAGTGGCGATCTGAACATATTTAAATTGGCAGAGCTCACACATGATGATGCTGCTTTGTGTTGCGTGTAACTTTTAGTTTTCTTTTCTTTTCTTTTCTTTTTTAAACATAAGCAAGTTGAAATTGTAAAGACTTGTAGATTTTTTTTTTTTTTAAATTTTTGGCTATGTTGGGTCTTCGTTTCTGTGCGAGGGCTTTCTCTAGTTGCGGCGAGCGGGGGCCACTCTTCATCGCCGTGCGCGGGCCTCTCACTATCGCGGCCTCTCCTGCTGTGGAGCACAGGCTCCAGACGCGCAGGCTCAGTAGTTGTGGCTCACGGGCCCAGTTGCTCCGCGGCATGTGGGATCTTCCCAGACCAGGACTCAAACCCGTGTCCCCTGCATTGGCAGGCAGATTCTCAACCACTGCACCACCAGGGAAGCCCAACTTTTAGTTTTCTTACATCCCCACCAGAAACTCCCCAAACAAACTCCATGCTGCAGGGCTTTAACGGTGCAGACAGACAAGGCTGTAACTGTGGCTGTCTTAGAAGCAACAGTGCATCTGTCTGCTGTCAGGATGACTATGGCATCCTGGGGGTAACTCAGCAGATCTCTTAGCACCGTGGATCGTGACAGAATGGGTCACTCATTTCACATGCACTGGGATCTCCCCAACAGGCCTATCTTTTGTGTAATGGAGTCCCTGCCTTTATTCCCCTCCCATCACCTCTCTTCCCATCCCACCCCCAACTCTCAGGGTTGGCCTTCTGAATATTTCCATCAGAGAGACAGACAGACAGAAATCCTACACACCCAACAACAGCAACAAACTTTGGCCAAACAGGAAAAGCACAGATACATATGGATATATAGCCCTCATGTTTGCATTATACCTTATTTTGTAACAAGGCCTTTATTTCTATAAACAAGTCATAGCTGTCAGCATCACTATTTGGCCTTTAAAGGTGGCAGTATCTTATAAGAAAGCTATTAAACAGTAACAACCTGACAACCAAGTCTCCTAAAGGGACAGAATCGCCAGAATAAATGGCTAGAGCAAAAAGAGCGCTCAGTCCCAGTAGAACTCCCTAAACTCCCTTGGGGATGAAGAATCCGTGTCTGAATTTCATCCTGCTCTCTGGAGGTATAAGCGATTACTCCCTCTTCCTCTTTTCTGTTATGGGGTCTACACATAGATTTACATTTCATGAAGCATTTCTCACTGAGTCCGTTCAGGCAAGATGACACAATTTGAATAGTCTACAAGATATTACCAACACACACACACCAAGATTCCCAGTCTGCACAATGTCAGTCTCAAAAGCCACTGAACTGTGACTTATATGCCTGCTTCCTACGTAAGGCGAGGCGATGGTTAACACCTAAGATTTTCCCCAAACTTCTAGGTAGCTTTTAAAGCTGAAAACAAAAACAAAAACAAAACCTACCACATCAAAGACTTCTTGACCTCTACATCATCCTTTTTCACTGAACCCTTGGGGCGAGGCTATTAAGTGACCAAAATGGGCTCAAGTCTCGGGTTGGCCTTTGTCTTAGACCAAGACTTTTGTAGCATCCCAAGAGAGAATGACCCAGAGACCAAGACCTGAAATCAAGGGTACTGGGTCCAGTTTCCCCACAGCAAAATCTGCCGGAGTCTGACTTATTCCTGCCTCTTAGCGAAAGGCCTTGCTATACAGCTCAGAGATGGGGAACTCCCTTAGAGGCCAGGTGCCAGAGGCAGAGCCTCAAAGGTGAGAACGGGTCAAAGAAAAGAGCTGAGAACTGCAGTCAAGAAGGAAAGTGCCTTCAGGGGAGAGAAAAGAGATGGAACTAACTGGATGACATATTAGTGCAGTGTAACAAAGGCCTCGAAAGAGCCTCAGGAAGCAGCCACCCTACATGCTGATTCTTCTGCTTCTCACAACCTTCCAGAAACCACCAACTGTGACATAAGCTTCACAACCATGCCCTGTGTGAGCAGCCCCGACCCTCCTGCTGTGTGCTCTGGACTTGGAGGCCATGCTGGGACCTTCCGGGAGACCCCAACTATGGGCACAGAGGACTGGCACAAACCAGACTGCACGATATTCCCTTACACTCTGCAGAAAGTGACACTGCTGGATTTTCTTCCAAGGAAAATCAACCAGGACCACGGGAGGGCTGATCCAGGGCTATCCTGGTCTTAACTGTTAAAATCTGGCCCCAGGATCCTCTAAGGCCATGGAAACCATAACAGAAGGGATCTGGAGGTGTAGAGGTGTGAAGTCAGTCCCTCCTCCCTGTCTCCACAGCAATGAGCTTGCACCTCCGTCACAGCCTCACTGTGTTATAATGTAGCAGCACCTGTTTAGATGACTGAACTCCGTAAGGACGGAGCCTTTGCATCCTTAGTGCTCAGCACATAGTATGCCTTAAGTGATGTGCTGAATTAACTGAAGATCTTTTTTGATTATTCTTTTCTGAGGTTCACATGAGTCTAATGGTTCTGAAATGCATGGGATGCAGGAGTTCAGGCCCTGGAATAGTGTCAGGTTACCTGCTTAAGAATCACCTGGACGTTTGTGAAAAATAGCTTTCCTTACTGCACCCCTAAAGATACTGATTCCGTACCTGCAGTGGGGCCTTGTGATTCTAATTTTAAAATGCTCCTCAGATGATTTTGATATGTAGCCAAGTGAAGATTCTCTGGCCTAGTCAATAATCTACCTGGCATAACTGATGAATTGCAAACAATACTGAAACCACCTAAACTCTTCAAGGCCCTGCCTGAAGTTTTTGATTTTTATAACCATTCTTATGTTGCCCTGCTACTTGGCCATTTATCACATTAAGCAATGTGACACAGCTCTGCAGAAACTCCTATTTCATGCATGTCTTTTCAAGTTTGTCACATTAGTACTTTAGCAAGTATAACCCTATGCTCAAAACCAATATACAAGTAAACATCACGTTTTTCTAAGAGCAGATATGCCTTGCAATCAAAATGGATATAATAATAAAGGACAGGAAATTACAACTGGGTACCACTGTCCTTAACATAGAGTTTGACATCCTTGGTTCATCTAGCCCAGGATGACAACCTGATGCTACAAATGGAAGGTCTCAATCAGTGTCCGTGATCAGTTGAGCAATCTTGCTCTTGCTTTGCTAAGCAGGTCAGCCTGAATTGTTCCCTGTATAAGCCATGTCTATAGCTCTGCCCCCGCAGATGAATGTGCTGGTCACTAAGTGGATGTGGTGTGAGAAATCTATTCTGAAAGCTCAGGGCAGATCTTTGTTAACTGTAAGAGAAAAGAGAGGTGAGGGGGGCAGGCATGAAGCATCAGACACTATCTTCCTAAAATGAGACTTCAGGGTTCTGAAACAAAAACAGTCTTTAGAAATTTTGAATTGGCTCTAAGTCATAAAACAAGATGAATTACTTCTATAGTAGCTTCAAAAGGGCAGTTAAAAAGTATACCCGGCCCTATCCGGCAGAAAGCATCCTGGTCCATGGTATAAGGAACTACCTGCCTCTTACCTTCATTGTGTGATATTGATGAATTTTAAACCTCTACAGGACCATTTAGCAGGCTCTCAATCCCCTGCTGAACCTGATAAAAGAAAACTTCCAATTGTTTCAAACAATTCCTAGCTGAATTCGTCTTGCTTTCAAAGCTGCAGAGTCCCAAGGATGAATGCTCTTCTTGTATGTAAAAGATGATTATTTATTCTTAATATCACTACGCTTGCTCACTGATATTTTTCCTCTTCCCTACAGCACAGGCCTCACTTTAAAAGAAAAAGACATCTGGTGATTCATTAACTCTTCCATGAATGTGGAAATTCATAACCACTGCACAAATGCAGATGCCTTTTCCACCCAAGTTATAGATCTTTCTGCCCTTTCAATGTGGATCTCTATGGCTTACATACTCCCTACAAAATACTCCCACATGCAGGAAATATAGAAGAAAACGTACACATACATTTTCCTATTAACCCTTATGTCTCCTCTTTCTTAAACTATCCAGAGAAATTCAAACTACCCAGAAGAGTCTGTCACCACTGCTCACTCTCCTGAGGATACTGAGGGACCCAAAGGGACACCTGGAGCACCACATGGGGACCTCATTTGCTTTCCAAGTGGCCAGTGCACATAAGAACAGGTAAGCCTCCAACACTCAACTTCTGGCTGGTTAAATAATTCGTAGCTGTAAGTTTCTTGGTCTTAAAATTAGAAATTGAAACCAATATTTAAGAGATGACTCCAATTAGAGGAAAAAGGGGAATAAAAGAAACACACCAAACAGTAGACGGTAAGCTACCTAGAGCGAGGGCAGGTCTTTTCTGCAATTTCAAAGTGTCTTGTACTTAGTTTTATACCCAGCAGGTTCCAATAAATGCTCTCCACTGCCTGACAGCAACCCTCCTTTCATTTATGTTTTATTTCCCGAGGTGAATATTGTTTCTTAAACTACTTGCTTAAAAAAATGTATTTTAAAATGTTTTCAATGGAAATGCCTGGATCAGTCCCTAAAAGTGAGGCCAGTGGGAAGAGAATCCCTGTGGCCACTCAGCAGGAGATGTGGATTCTGGTTCTAATCGCCTCATTTGTGCTGTGGCATTGGTGCCTCAGCTGTAAGATCAGGATAAAAGAAGAGGCAGAGGGTGGCAAAGTGGGAAAAGCAGGTGAAAAGGAACCAGAAAACCAGGATTTCGTTTAGCCTTGCCCCTAAAACACCTCCAGGATTTGAGGTAAGTCATTTTATTTTGCCAGGTCTAGGTTTATTCATTTGGAAAGGAAGAGGTTGGACTAACTGATTTTTAAGGTCCATTCCACCCTATGGTCCTATGACTGGGGCCAAGTTGGCAGTTCATCAAGGGGTTTCCCCATCTTCCTGCCAAGGTTGGCTTGTCCCAGTCCTGCCAGGTGGGGTGGGGAGCTTGAACCTGCAGGCAGAGGCTCACCTGACTCCTGAGCCAACCCTCACGGATCCTGGCGACCCATCAGAAGCCCCAGTCCCACCAGGGAGGCCAGTGCTGCCTCCTTAAGCCTGGGGTCCTGGAGTACTGACGAGGTGCTGCCCTCTTGCCAGCCCCCTCCCGAGGTGGCGCCCTGGACTCTGGCTAAAGTTCTGGTCCTAGCCAATCAGACCACCCAGAATGCAAGGCTGCCACCCACTGAGCTTGGAACATGTCCCTCCTCCAAACTCCACCCCTGCTGCCTCTGCTCCCACCCCAGTCCTTCCTGGTTCCCCCTGTTTGGTGAGACAGAGATGGTGGGTCTATCTGCACCATGCAGTGGTGGGGAAGACAAGCAAAATGCCCCGTGAAGCGCATAGTACACAGCAGGCAATCTACCAATGGTAGTCGTCATCACCACTGATAACCATAATGCAAGGCAGAAAACGCAAGCGCCTGGCAGCTGTTAATTACGCCGTGTGTGAGCCCAGAAAAGCAGCCTCAGAGCAGCCTGATGGGGGAGCAGGCCCCCTTCCCACCCTCTTGCAGGATGACGCTGACAAGAGGGAGCTTAACAAGCTGACCCTGGCCCTTCTCCAGTGCATTCCCAGTCGTCCTTGGACGCATTACCGTCTGGTAGGAGAATGAGAGAAACAGAGAACAAGACGGACTATTCTTTTATCAAGACTTTTACTCCCACTGGGGTACAGTCAAAAAGTTTGATGTTTCTTTAAGTGTTAAGCCATCCCCATGGACTTAAGGGAAGAGATTTGAATAACTCTGAGGACAGACAGTAAGCTGTATTTTGCCAAATAACATCATTATGACAAGGGCTATAAGAAAACCAAGGAGCTAGAAAGAAACTGCTGTCTCCATTTGTCTTTTTTCCCTTCTTGGGTTTATGCAGTAGTAAGCTACTTAGACATGAGGATATACCCCCTAGGGCCTATTTCAAGGAACACTTTTTGAAGCTTAAGTGGCTAAGTGGTTTCATTCAAAGAATGTTTAAACCCTGGAGGCTAGTATGTCAAAATGGAGTGGAGTTCCTTAGTCTAAACCCAGGTGGCTATCCATCATTGTAATGAAATCAGGAGAGAATCAGAGAGGCTGGACCAGCCAAACATCACCAGGATTCCGGTTGCTTCTGAGGTCCAGTCCTGTTTATGGCAAGGAGAGGGAAGTCCATCTGGACCAGAACCACGTGGTAAACCCTTCCCTAAGGAAAATCTGGCCATATCATTGTAGGCTTATTCACACTCAAAGCAGGTCCTGGGCCTCAGAACCTGTGCCTCCCGAAGCCAGACGGTTGAAAGCCCACCAAACAGATCTCAGGGAAACTTGCTGACTTGGACAGCAGGAGAGTGGACAGCTTGGAAGCACGAGGCTGACGGTGCCCAAGAGGCGTCCCAGGGGCTCTGCCTACAACACACATGTTCACACCAGATCTCACAAATGCCTCTAAGCAGATTCTCCCAGCCTAGGAGGAACTCATTCTAGTAGGAACTTGTCTTTACATTATTAGTGAAACTGAGAAAATGACAAAGAAGCTCCAGCAGAAGAATCGGCATTGCTATTCCACTTATATCAAGTAGTAAAGAGAAAGTTCAGTATGAATGAGGCCCCCCATTTGGGATACAGCACTCACATCAGCAACCGAGTGTTTAACTCTGGGCCAGACGCTTTACAAACGTCATCTCTGGGACCTAGCACTGTCCTTGCACACTCACTGACTGAGTGATTGAAGCTCACACCCACCCTCCATGGGGGGGGCTACTGTTACCCATTTTACAGATGAGAAGACTGAGGCCTAGAGAGGTTAAGTGAGTTGCCCAACATTACACAGCTAATAGCTGTGGTTGGGGGGGGGCTTGGCTTTGAGAACTCAAGGTTGCTCTGCTCCAAAGTCCACTTCCTTTGTCTTATACCATGATGCCTCCAATAATGCAGTGGGGCTTCCAATGGGAGACTGATTTCTTCTCCTTTTTCTACTCCAAGTCCAGGTCCTTGCTGTGTATTCTTAGGGGTAGAGAGAAGAAGCGAACTGACAATGCTACAGGGAAGATCATCCTTGCCATATGTATTCACACATCACGCCCACACTTTCCTTAAGGGTGCTCTGTCCTGGGCTAGGCGTCCAGACATTAAGCCTTTTGAAAGATCATTCCAGAAAGTGGCTTGTGATTCTTTTAATACCAAGTCTGATGCTAAGAAAAACTCCACCCTCTAACCCTTACCTTTACAAGTTTATTTTCTTCCTTTAGCTGACGCTCCCCAAAGGGGGAATCCCGGGGATGGCCAAATGCCTCCATCAAATATGCTCTCTCCTGCCTTTCAAACCCAAAGTTCTCAAAACACTCTTTTTACTGGGGGTATTTCTTATCTGCAGGATGAGACCAGAAGCCTCTTCAGGACAAGCGTAGGGTCCTCCTGTCCTCGCCATCCTCCAGGCGCTCAGCCGTACCTGTCCCAGCAGATGTTCAACGCAAGCCAGGTGAAGTGAGAAGCACGGAGAACATTCGGCACAGCCCCTGCTGCCGCTGGCGTTCCACACACGTGGGCGTGTGAGCAGAGGCAGATGTTGCTGTGGCTCCACGCTGCCTGGAGCTCTGGGGTCCTGTTCTGTGTGCTGATCTTGGGGAAGCCACAGACTCCAGATCCCCAGTTTCTTCATTTATGAGAAATGAGTGTGAACATTCTTTGAATTGAGAATATTAATGAGTTGGATTCTTTCCTTTCCCCTATTTCCCAAGATACTGCTTAAAGACCCATTGTCACAAAAACCATGTGTCTCCATATTTTAAGAGACAATTTAAAAGCAAAGGAAATCTCAGCGTTTCATGCTAAGGAGGTTTCAGACATCCTCATGTTTCTCACGATTTCCATGTGGTTGGTTGGAAGCTCTTTCTAAAACCTAACTGGTGATTGTCTACCTTCTATCATATGCCCCCGAGGGATGGGAGAGAAGAAATGACCCAACTGTTGATAGTAAAGCCACACCAAGACTGTCTGGCAGCGTCCTTATTAGCACGGCAGACAGAGCAAAGATGGCTAAATCATATACCTGCCTCTCTCTCATGGCTGCGCCACTGAGTCCTACACAATAGACCTTTGGAAGCAGCCAGCTTGTCCCCTGCACATTGGGTGAGCTGAGGCAAAGACAATTTTCCAGGCTGTCTGGCTATCAAGAGACACCAAACTGCTTAGCCGAGCAGACGTGATTTCCTTCAACTTGTTGCAAAATTCTTAAACAAACTTTGAAAATGGAAATGTGTTCTCATTTTACTTCATAGCTAAAGGATGGTGAATGCTTTACATGGGAATCAAGTTGGGGGGTACCCACGTAAACATACACTCTCACAGAAAACAAGATGAGGCTCTAAAACGATTAAAAATGGGTAATGACGTATCATTTAAAAACATATGATAGGCTTTCATCACACTTGTCTCCTGCCCAGTGGCATGTGGGTAAATGGCTCTTGGCGGTGGGGGAGTCCTAATTTGTAGCACTTGTCAGTTTCTGTGGTGTAAATACTCCCACCATGAAATTTCAAGCTACCAGAGTGATGTTTCTGAATGTGACTTTGGAAAAGATACCCACAATAGGCTGTTGAAAACTGGTGGACCAGCTCCACCATACACCACTGTCCTGCCCAACGTTTAAGCCTTAATCCTGGGCTACAAGGTGAGGGGGGGGGCGGGTCACCAAGAGCCTGCTTTCTCTGGCCAGGCAACAGCAGCAGGTGAGTGAGTTGATGCAATCTTGACGAATGCACGTCAGCCCTTCAAAGGTCAGCCATCCTAGAACACTGAGATCTCACCGCCATCTTCCATGTCGTCATCACTCTCTGGACTCTATTCACTCTTCATAAAGCCAGCAAACATTTCTGTCCTGAGATCACCCTGAGGGCTCAGGAAGAAATTAGCCTTCTTTCCTTTTTACTGAGCTCTCTCTCCTGATCCCAGCAGGCAGGCTGGCTTTGGTTATCCTGCATGTGCCCAAACCCAGGCTGTCTGTCAGGAACTTGCAGAAAAGCAGAGTGTTAAGTTTTGCTAATTGGCCTCCAGGATGAAGGAGGTTCGTCAGAGGCCTGTGGAGATGTGGCAGGACCAGCCTGGGTGCAGTTACATTTCCAGCCAGTTGGCTTATTCTCCCAGATTTCATCATCCTGCACATGAAATATACACTGGAACTTCAAATCATTTCTAAGGACAAGAGGCTAGGTCTGGTATTGGGAGATGAACCCTGCACCCTGGTTTAAGTCACCATCTGCATTCGCCTGGCATGCCGTGGAACATGAGGGTCACCCCGTCCTAAGGTATTTTACTCCTCCCCTATGCTTTCCTCTCCACTGGGCTCCTTTTTCTGTCTCCCTGCCTCTCCTCTGCTCTCAGGTTCTCTTTCTGTCTCTTTCATTTTTCTCTTCTAAGATAGAGGCACAAAGAGGGTGGGATGAAGAAGAAGGACATTCGTGATGCAAGGATGGTATTTGCATTTATTTCATCTGCAGGGTCTACCTCGTGCTTGTTTCTTGGACTTTAAATCCCACATAGTCTTTAAGGAACTGCTTTTTAGAGCTTAACTATGCATTTATAGAGTCTCTTTTCCAAAACAGCATTCCTCCCACTCATTTCCCTCCAGTGGATTTGTCTTTCACTTTTGCTGCAGGCATCCCTTTTGAGGGAGTGCGGGGAGGGTCCATGGGAGGACGGATATGAAGGTGACAAGCAAGAGAGACAGAGATAAAAGGGAGGTGGCAGAAATGGAGAGGTGGGTGTGGCAGTCCCACCTTGGCCGCCCACGGGCTCCTGTCAGTTCTGAGCCTGACCTGGGGGCTCAGCCTAAAATATCCCCCACCCTGACACCCCCCTTTCCGTTCATTCCCCACCACGGGGTCTGACCCCCACTTCACCTGCCGCCTTCAGGGTTGTGTTCCATTACAAACGATAAGAAAAGCGTGAGGCTCCTCCCAGATGACTTTAAACAGTGGCTCTTTGAGTACAATGTATACTGTCTTCCTTTCTGGTGGAATTTCAGACCATGTAAGGCGGTTCCGGGAAAGAGAGAGGCCTATAGAGTTGATGCCCTTGAAGCCACCCTACGTGGGCAGCAGCTTACACCAGGCTTACTCAGCCCGTGAGTGTGATAAACACCAGCGCTGCAAACATTCCAACCGGAGACATGTTTAAATACGCAATCTGTGAATCCAAGGCAACCAGGAAAACATACCCCAGGATATGCTTGAGATAACACATCTTGTGATCCTGCCAATGACCCCTACCACACTGTCAGACAAGAAAGTCTATTCAGAAGTTTGGAGAAGATGCAGCAGGACTATACATTCCAAACTTCCAAAGCCAAGTTAATCATTCCTGGTGAACTGACACAGGATATCGTTTTCATACCCTTCCACATGTTGATTTTTCATTGAGGATACAGCCCTCATATAAGAGGTTGGTGGACAAGCTTTCCTCAACATGCTGGGAAATAAATGGTGTATTTTTTTTTTATGGTACAATGGAAACATTTGGAAAGCATTTAGTGTATCTGCTGTTAGGAATTTGTTAAGCTAAAGTTGGCCCCATCTCAATGACCACAGAGAAAAACCACACAAATTAAACATATAAAAAACAAACAATGGGGTGATTTACAGATGTCTCATATCTTAAGCTGAAGCTTGGAAGAAAAAATTAATCTTTGCAAAAGCCCATAACATCTCCCTTGAAAATCATGGAGTGTTTTGTGTTTCTCCTTTGCAGACCAGTGGGTGTTCTCAGAGGTGGGATGGGGATGTGGCCTCAGAATAGACCAGATGGTTTTTCAAGATGTCAGAGAATTGGACGGTGATCGAATAGGGCTTCACCTACTCTCTTGTAAAATATAACAATCAATTGTGGATGAAACAGCTTTGGTGAGCTGTAGAACACCTAGCATCATTTCTGACCCTGGACTACTTCCTTGTTCTAACTCTTCAGCACAATCAAAGCAGAATCTAACTTTGAGTAACATGAGGAACCTTCACCCGTACCTTTGCTTCTAAAAAGCTACCCAGCACCCTTCCTAAACCTATAAGCCTCTCAAGTGCCAGCCCTATCTTTGATCTCTGCAACCTTGGGACCAGCACCCTTCTTGGCACGTAGCTGGGCTACACACAGTTGATGAAGGGGTGTGAATGAACCCACTGTGATCTCTGGATTCTCACTCTGTGTTCTTGCCATTCGAGTCTTATGATTTGATCTTGTTCTACCAAGGCACGTTGTATTTTATCAAAAACACCAGCATCTGGTGGTTGTTAACCAACCACCCTGTACTTACCATCCTCTTCTCTTAACTCACTCATCATCTCCTCTCTACCTGCTCACCAACTTCTGCATTGTCTCCAGTTTACTTAAACAGCATTCTCATTTTCATTATTCTTGCTTCTTTCTTCTTTCCCTCTTTCTTGCATTTATATATATGCATATTTACATATATGCACAAACGTGTTGGGTTTTACATATAGGAACATAAATATGTGTCCAGATATGTAAGGAGTGTGACTGATGTTTTTTCACAACGGCAAATGACATGAAAAACATAAAAACAAAGATATTCTATTATTTCTCCATACAAAGAGAAAAACTCAAAGATTCATCCCTTTCAGTGTCATAACTGCCTTACTAGCAAGACTATATTCCTACACCCTGGGGGAATATAGGCTAGTTCTCTAGAAGCTTAGGCCTGGCCTAGGTCTAAAACCAAATTACACGTGTGGTATATTGAAATATACCCCCGCTCTTACTGAGGAATGGGGCCAATGTGCAAAACTCCTAAATCAAAAGTACTTTCTACAAGGTGAATAAAACGGTGAATAAATCAATGACATACATGTGAGCAGCGGGGCAAAGTTTCCCAACTGGAGGTGATGTATGCAATTCAAGTGCTTTCCAAATTGTTACAAAATGCACGACTCACATTCTACTCCTTGCCACCTTCATTCAAACAGTACACACAGCCTCCATCTCTTGGGCCAAGGTTTATTGTGGTGCTGTCATTCACAAATCAGCACAACTGGTAAACTCTATTAAGCTTCCATCAACTCCTCATGTTGCATTAGAGACCTCAGTCAACCTTTTGACAACAACTGTAAAATGTCTCCAGATGGTTAACATAGCACATCAAAGTTAGTATTCAAAGGCTTCAGTCAATCTAAGGAATACAGATCTCCCACAAAGGCATGGCACCATCCAGCAACCTCAGTTGCCAAGGCACCTGTGGAGACTTTTATTTTGTAGGGGCTGCAAGAAGGAAGCCTTTTGGGCCCCAGCTGATGCGCAAACACCACACACACACAACCTTCTCCAGTAGATGCAAAGATTTTATTCCGAGGATGGAGCCCGAGTTGTTGGTGGGCCTGGAGTGAGAGCAAGTATGACATAACACTTGTACTCCACCTTTGATGGAATCCACGCAGAGGAGGCTTTCTTGCTGGGATTCCCCTACTCTAATCTACCTTCCATGTTGCATCCTCCTCTTCACCATTTCTTTACCTTATTTCTGTTTCTTTTCCTTAGTGAAAATATGAATGGGACCTGGTATCTCAATGCCACATGCAAGGAAAAAAAAATACTAAGTCGAATGTGAACATTTTCACATTTCCAAATTTGCAATATCTTTAAAATCTGTGCCAGCCAAGGGTGGTTAGAAGAACCGGGTGGGGACAGCTCCACACCTCTGGGAGGAGGACCAGACGGGCCGCAGCATAAGCTGGGGGAACGGAGGGGCAGGATGCCTGGCCCCTGTCCACCAGAGACCGCTATCCCAGGAGTCACAGCCCTACCTGTTGACTACATTTGCTAGAACAAATCACTACTGCAGATGTTTCTTTCTTTCTTTTTAAAAAAAATTTTCACTAAACCCTCACAAATTTATTTTCAGATGCAAAGAAGGTTTCTGTACAACCTATGCTCCTTTGCATAAACATTACTAAATGCAATTGAGGTTGCTTAGAAATAGCTGGTGTTTGATGGGAAAATGGAGTCTTAGCTCTGAAAGAGAATCCTCAGTAAGATCTCAGTGTGTGTGAAACAGCAAGCAGTCAAGAAGTACAGAGGGAGTTGTGAGTCTGAACCACTGCAGGGAAACTTACCGCCCACCCCCTTCCACCATTAGGGTCTTCTCAGTTGCTCTGGTTATTTTAAAAAGGATAGGATTGCCAGGAAATCTTCTGAAGGGGATATATATTTAGATCTATATATACATTTAGGATTTTCCATTTCTAGTCTCCTAGATCAAAGCAGACCATAATAAGGACTCCACTGTCTAGTTAAAGACCTTATTCTGCTGCACAGGACACACAGCATTTACACTAACACACTGACAAAGGTAACATACCACAGAGATTTGTTTTTTACCATTAAGTACCTTCACTGGGGGTAAGGGATGATCTGGGAAAAGTGGCCGCTGGCATTGAGCTAGCCAGAGGCAACAACAGTCTAAGTTCAGAGGCTGATTCTTCTGACCTCACCCCGGTGCACCATCTCTACTCGCAACCCACAGTAACCCATCGTCCCAGACCAGCGCTGTGGTGCTGACCCCACCGGGCTGGTGGGTTCCTTCCATGGGCCCTGCGCATCCTATTTTCTCCAATTCTAGAGATAAAGGAGCTGAGGCTCTGAAAGTTAAATTCAAGAACACAAGCCTTGAACTAGGAAAAAGTGAACGTGGATGGAGATTTTGTTTCCTGTCCCACTCCCATCAATAGCTTTTCCAGCATCTCATGCTGCCCCTAAAATGTGTATGTTTCAAGTACTGTGCTAGCATCAGTCATACATTTCCCACCTCCATAATGAAGTGCTCACAAGCCTGAAAAATATATCCGGACAAAGTGCTGCTATTAAAACAGTGGAGACCCCTCCCGTAGCAGCTTCCCATCCGATCCCCCCTGCCCCGTTCCTGCCCACTATGGGGGCGATTTGCATCATTATGTGGTCCCTTCTTATTGTACTACCAGGGCTGAGGTCCAGGGAAGCAATTCAAATGAGACCCCAGGTTTATGGAGATTCTTAACATAGTTATAAATATTCAAATCAGGGCTGGATCTTGGCAGAATTTTTCTAATTAAAATTTAATTCAAATTAAATCAGCCACATCTTGACAGACACGGGAGACAAAAAGTTTTGTGGTTTCGTGAGGGTTTTTTTTTTTTTTTCCCAACTAATCAAAAACATGGCTAATGTAGTAAGAGTAGGGAAGGGACCCTGTCCATGTGATGGTGGTTACAAGTGAGCAACAAAGGGGACGATGCAACCAGAAGCCGTTGCTTCCGCAATCTCAGATCATTTAAAAATGGCCTATTACCTAAAAATCTGAAACACAGCAGACCCTACGTGGAGGCAGGAGCTGCCATGAGCAGTATTTTTAAAAAGTGTAATTTGACAACATCATGGGAAAACTATTCAACATCATCTGCACCTCAGTTCGATCCCAGATTAAGCCTTCAAAACACAGCTGCCAGGCTCAAATTTGCAAATACAGATACAAATTTCCTTTTTATAACAGTCAGACTTGTAAAAGGCAAACAAAACAGACAATGCAGCACTTAGAACACTTCCAGCTAAGAAGGAAAAAAGAAATCCATTTCAAGATCCAAAGCAAAATACCTACTTTTCATGGTAAAACAGCTTTATTCATTTCTACTTCCTTCACCGAACACAATTTAAACTACGCATAATTTTTGCTATCAACCCCTCTCCCACAGACTGCAACAGCTAAAATGCCAGTCTGTCTCCAACATAATTAAACAAAATGTGCAATCTTCTAAAATCTGTGAATAAACAATATAAGGCAAAGTAAAAGACCCAGACAAAAGAACATACTGAGATCAATCCTCAAGCTATAATATCCTGACATTTCACCAAGGAGTACTTACAGGATCCACTGTGGCACGGAAAATAATAATTCCAGAACACAATGAGGACAAGGTTGCTGGGGACGGTGCTGCTGGGAGTACAGGCGAGGACACTTATTTGGAATGCAGAGGGGACAAGCTGTATGCAGTACACGAGAAAAGACAGCTTTGATGGCAGCTTCTAGAATCTGCCATAAGTCTGTGAAGACAGCTTGGGAGGAGTTCCAACAGCCCAGCCTGGACTGACGGAGTTGATGAGACTAGGGACTTACGGGGAGAGATCGGATGTATTAGTTTGCTAGCACTGCCAAAACAAAGTACCACAAACTGAGTGGCTTCAACAACAGAAATTCCGAAACTCCTTGTCTCACAGTTCTGAGGCTAAAAGTCCAAGATCAAGGTGTCAGCAGGGCCATGCTCCCTCTGAGGCACTAGGGAAGGATCTGTTCCAGGCCTTTCTGCTTGTTCCTGGCAGTTCCTTGGCTTAGGGCAGCGTCACTCCAGTCTTCAGATGGCACTCTCCCTGTATGCACGTCTGTCTCCAAATTTCCCTTTTATAAGGACACCAAGTCATACTGCGTTAGGGGTCCCCCATATTCCAGTATGATCTCATTTTACCTGAACTAATTACATCTATTTCTGAATAAAGTCAGAGGTACTGGGGGTTAGGACTCCACCTGATGAATTTCGGGGGGACACAGTTCAACCCATAGTATGTACGAAGGAAATGCATTACCTAATTGGACAGTAAGTGATCATTAAATCCAATTCACTATTAGCTCTGGGAGGGCAATAAGTTATCCCTTTTCATGACGTATCTCAAGCCAGCCACATGCCTTCCCAAATTCACCTTTGGGAAACAGTGTGGAGAGGACGGCTGAGCATGGTCTTTACAGCTAGATAGACCTGGATTCAAATTCTGGCTCTGTCACTTAAGAGCTGTGTGTTCGGGACAGATTGTTTAACCACTCTGTTTCCTCTTCTGTAAAATAGAGACAACTTCTATGTAACAGGTTTGTAGTAGGGATTGCATGAGAAAACATAAATAAAGCAAGTGTCCCATCTTATGGCACAGCGGGGCAACCACCATTCATTAATTCACCTCCCCTGTCCCTGCCCTGCTTCTCTCTGGAACCCTGCACTTTCTACAAAAAACAAGGCATCTGAAAATCATCACTCTACTTTACTTTTAATTACACTACTGCAAATTTTCTAAACACAAACACAATGTAACACCAACATCAGCTCAGATTACCTGGCCCTTATTTACAACATAAATAATTATTTTAATGCAATTAGCTTTTAGCAGTGTTGGAAGACAAGCTTAATGATTTTTTTCACCCAAGAGAGCTCTGATTCATAACTTCCAATGTGTATTCAATGTAGTATGAAAGAAAAATGCCTCTTTTTTGCCCTTAGTCCATCTCTTTTATGAGCAAATAGGCCAGGGAGACATGAAAATAAAACTTAAAGAAGCAGCCTGAAACTGAAAAGGTAAAATGAAGCAAAGCAAAACAAACAATGAGAACAAAAATCACCCTATCCTTCCCCCACTGTCCTCCCCGCCCTTCCCCCTCCCCCAAACTAATTCCTCAAAATGATGCTTCACATTATTTTGATCCTCTTAACATCTGGCCAGTGTATTTCTTAAATTTTAACCCTTTAAGGTTAAGTAAGTATTAGACATTGAGTCTAAGACATCACTTGCAAAAATATCTCTGTGGAACAAACATGCATTACATCTCTAAAATATACAGGCAGCTCATACAACTCAATATCAAAAATAAAAAATAAAATAAAACAAAACAACCCAATCAGAAAATGGGCAGAAGATCTAAAAAGATATTTCTCCAAAAAAGACATACAGATGGCCAAAAGGCACATGATAAGATGCTCAACATTGCTAATTATTAGAGAAATGCAAATCAAAACTACAATGAGGTATCACCCCACACCGGTCAGAGTGGCCAACATCAAAAAGTCTACAAATAATAAATGCTAGAGAGGATGTGGAGAAAAAGGAACGCTTCTCCACCGTTGGTGGGAATGTAAATTGGTACAGCCACTATGGAGAACAGCATGGAGACTCCGTAGGAAACTAAAAACAGAGCTACTATATATATGATCATGCAATCCCACTCCTGGGCACATATCCAGAGAAAACTGTAATCCAAAAAGATACATGCACCCCAATGTTCACAGCAGCACTATTCACAATAGCCAAAACATGGACGCAACCTAAATGTCCATCGACAGAGGAATGGATAAAGAAGATGTGGTATATATACACAATGGAATAGTACTCAGTCATAAAAAGAATGAAATAATGCCATTTGCAGCAACATGGATGGACCTTATCATACTAAGTGAAGTAAGCCAGACAAAGACAAATATCCCATGCTATCACTTATATGTGGAATCTAAAAAAATGATACAAATGAACTTTTTTACAAAACAGAAACAGACTCACAGACATAGAAAACAAACTTATGGTTACCAAAGGGGTAAGGGGAGGAGGGATAAATTAGGAGTTTGGGATTAAAACATACACAATACTACATATAAAATAGACAACCAACAAGGACCTACTGTATAACACAGAAAACTATACTCAATATCTTGGATTAACCTATAATGAAAGAGAATGTTAAAAAAGAATATATATAGTTATATATATGTATAACTCAATCACTTTGCTGTACACCTGAAACTAACACAACATTGTAAATCTACTATATTTCAATATCAATAAAAATTTTTTAAAAATGCATTACAATTTGGGGGTTTAGAAGTGTCCTAGATCTAAAGTAAGAAGGACATAATCTGTCCTCTCTCCCTTTCAATTTCCTGTGTTTTGCTCACTTGTTGTCACACATGTACTGCACACTCTGTCACAGAAAACCATAGAGGATGGGCATGGCCAAAGGACAGCAATCCTACTTTAAGAGTGGATAGAATCTTAATAGCGGGGAGAAAGAGACGTGAAAGAATATACATAAACATGAATACACTTGGAAGTCAGAGAAAGGTTCTAGACATGTTATTTCATTCTTCTTGGAAAAAACCAGTCGATCAACGAAACAAACAAAGCAAACCAGGCTGTGAAAAATATTTGCCAACCTCCTCTGAAACAGCAATGTGAAATAACTGGGACCAATATCTTCATGGAAATGATAGTCACCTTATTTACACCCAAGAGCCTAAATAAAAATCAGGAAACTTATGACAAGTGAAAATATATATCATCTGTTCTCCTATGTGATGTAAAACTCAAAACAATACATTTGTGAGGAGCTGCCACATGGACAGAAGAAGGCAATTTCTAGGTTTTTCCAAGCAAACAACTTTTCTCTCTGCATTATTAATGTGGAGTCAATCTGTACTACTGATTTCACACTGGGGAGAAGTTCAGCCCAAATTGTTCTACCAATAAAGGCAAGTTGAAATGATCTGCTAGCGTCCTAACATGGGTAAACAGGTCTGTCTAGCTAGCTATTAAACTGCGTCAACAACTGTCCTCAGTTTCTGGATTTGGTATATGATTAGTATCAACTAGGTAAGTCTCATCCTAGGTTTCCTAAGCTGGTTGTTATTTCTGCAAAGCAATCTGGAAATGGGCAAAAAGACAAAGAGAGAGTGAGAAAGAGAGAGAGAGAGAGAAAGAATATCTTTGCTTTCCTCTTTAATAGGCACACAAGAACATTTACATTCTGCCTCCAAGTTCATGCAGTAAAGGTCCCTTTAGTATCCCATAATAACTCCATGTAAAAGCTTATGCTTAATCACACAGTTAACATTTTCATGTGGAGTTGTTTCCCTGGCTCCCCCCACCCCTCCACCCATCTGGATTCCCAGCTCCCACCTCACACAAGTTAAACATTTCCCATTAATTAAAAAGTGCTGTTAGTGCAACTTTACTATCATCCGTGGTTAAACAGAATTAACTCAGCATTTCAACAAAAGAAACTGGATCAAATTGCTCTGCAATTTTGGGTAAGAAACAAGATTTCTTCCCACTGTGTACAGACTAAGTCAGGAGCAGCAGGACAGATCTGAGACGTTAATAACACATCTCAAGCAGAAGTGTGGGAAAGTACATTAATTACTAGGTAGCGGATATCAACAGTGCAACTAACTACAATTACACATGCTTAAGTGATGCGGGATGTAAACCGATCTCAGAGAACGCACACTGTCCCTTCTTTTTTCCTAAGGCGTGTTCCGTTGGGGATGCACTAAATGGTGGAGATGGGCTAGTTATGATTCCGCTAGCAGGGAGGCTGCCACAACTAGGGAGTAACTGTCCAGGTTTCTCTCCAAATAACAGATGGGAGTTGGAATTCCAAACCTGCATTTACAAAAGCAGTAAAAGTAAAACAAGAGACCAAACACGAATAGAACCCAGGCTGCAAGACTTTGGTTTTCAAAATGCAGACAGATGCATTGTGTATCTAGCACCTCTGCACAAGGTCCCATTTTTCCAAAGAAAGTCCTGCAAATGATTTGAATTAACTTGATTATCCAGCCTAACCTGGAAGGAGCCTTACATGTCCGATTCAATTTTAAACACGATTCTGGATTCAATTCCATTTCCTTTTAGATATGGAAAAATGTGTACTGTGAAATTCTAACTTCATGGCCCAGTCACAATCTAAATTATTTATACAATTTCCAAAGACGTTATGTAAGAGGTGCCTAAAGATTGGATTTAACCTTTCAAAGGTGAAGAAAAAAAAGCATCTTTTTTGGCATAAAAACAACACACACATACACCCTAGCTATCACACTGTATTATGAAATCACAGCAAATTGGTCACACTAAATCAGTTCTAGAAAAATCTGCTGATAAACTTGACACAGTGCCAAGAATTAAGTCCCACTCATTTTGGGCTCGAATTGTGTGAACCCTGGGCAGTAACTGCCTCCCAAATGGGTGAGGACGCAGGGAACACGCCCTCCAGGCTGGAGATGGACCCACTTGCTTCCCTGCCACCCCCTGTACTCCACTAGCCCCACCCAGGGGCCTGGCTCCAGCTTCAAAGTTTGGAATTGAGGCTTTTGAGTAACTGCTGAATGTTGAGTAAGGATTTGATGAAAACACTTTTTTTTAAAAAAAATTAAAAAACTATTTTGTCACTCTGAAATAGTAGGCTGTAGTCACTATGTCAGGTGGCACCTGCCCTCACAAGTGTGCGGGAAGTGGCCTGAGCCACTGTGTGGGACCGACGTCAACCCACGTCAGCGGGTTTGGGGAGCAGACCCGGAGGGTGGCTCACCTCACGGCACCTCAGACTGTGGGGCTCTATCACGTTGCTCGTAAACCACTCAAAAACATGGTGTTTTTTTTTTCTAAGAATGTAAGTGAGGAAGCTCAGAAAGATACAGACACACACGAAGGCCATTTCAGCCTTTTCTGTAAGCAAGGCAAATCTGAGGCCAGTGATTAACAGGAAAAGCTCAGGGTTCTGGCTTCTTTACACGGATAGGTCTGAGTTCCTGACAGCGCCTCTGATGACAGAAGGATCAAGACTGTGTACTTAACATGTCCTATGTGTTCAACAGAGGCATGAATACTGCAGCGCACTTTAAATGCAAGTCAAAATCCATTACGTCAAATCCCAAAGAGGCAGAAATCAATTTGCGTTGATTGAACAAAAGAGTGAATGAGTGAATACTCTAAGAAGCCATTTTTTAACCTGAAATCTGATCTAATCCAGTTGATTTTGTATATTACTAAAAAGTAGTTAAAATGATTGTGTTTGTATTTCCTTTCTTTATTGTTGTTTTTTTGCCTATGTGGAGACATATATCGCAAAGTTCATATACAGTACATAGAACAGAGTCAACTTTTTTTTATCCAACGACGACTGTATTTGCTGGAGGTAGGACTCCAGATTTCCTTCTACGACATGTAATGTGTTATGAATCTGAGTATCTGAAAGTCTCCCTCATTATCTAAACAAGTCATTATTCGTTGTCATCATTTAGCAAAGTACAGGCATAATAACAGCCTTCACAAATGTTTTATATTGTTCCTCATATTTTGTCATAACCTATCATATACCTCCTATAACGCCACAATCTGTACTTTAGGTAAAATGCACCTGCTTTATAGGCGAGACACAGAGATTAAGAAAGGTTCAAATGACCCACCCAAGGTCATACAATTCCACCAGATTTGTAATTGCACAGCAGTACCCCACGGGCTCACTGATGTGGAGCGACGCGGTACCCACTGGTGGGCGCTTTTTTCTACTCTGTGTTTTGTATGGCTTTTCAGGGTCCTTCTTCTGCAAATTCCTTTCACACATCCTGCCCCTAGCAACCAAGCTGCAAGGCCTTGGAGGCTAGGACCATGGCAGGGATCCAGGTCCCAGGCTCCTCCTCCTCCTTCCTGCTGCTGTCTTTTTGCTATTTTTCTGATCATTATCACCTCTCCCAGGGAGAAGGTGGGGAATATGAAAAGGCATGGAACTGAATCAGTCAATTTTGCTACCTTAGGAGCAACAGAAGGAGGGGAGTAGGCAAGAAGCCAGTGTAGCTAATGGTGGTCTTCTCCACACTGAAGCTGAGCTACCCTGGAGGAATCCAGATGGCTGGAGCATCCCTCAAGTGGGGCAACACCAGAGGCTGCCTTATTCATTCAGTGGTACATGATAAGCTTCATAAGGATGTGGAAGAATATTCCAAATAGGTAACAGTCCAGGCAGGGGGCGGGAGAGGAAGGCTACACAGACCCCAGCTCTGACCAGGTGTCTCAGAGGCTTAAACTTTATTCTCTGGAAAGTGGTTTTGAAAATTAACTACAGGTCTGAAAAGTGGTGATTCTTAGTACTTCCCAGGCTCCACTGCGTGTAAGACAGGTAGAGAGCCCAGAGACCACGTCTCAGATTCTGGATCTTAGCTCTAAAAGGGACCTTTGAAATCATCTTTCTGAACAAGTGCTTTTAGAAACTACTGGCCTTACCCGCATCCATCCCAGTGGACAGATGCGGTCTTGCTTGACCTTCCTCTTCTTTCTTTTTTTTAAACAAGGAAGAAGCATAAACACTCTTTATTATTCTAATATTAATATCTAATTCTGTTTATTTTCTTCAGACCAATGATTCAGGCTTTCTTTCTTCTTTCTTCCTCTCTTTTTCTCTTTTTTCCCCCATGATGGTAATATTTAAAACTAGCTTTTCTGTTTATATTTAAAGGAAATACATAGTCAAGTTATTGGTAGTTATTTTGTGAAAAATCAAAGGTATCGATTTTAGGAACTATAAAAGCAACACTAAGGAAAGTATTCCATTCACACTTATTTGCTGGCCAAAGATAAATGACAGGGCGCTCTAAGTTGTAAGGACATGAATGTCCTATGTCAGACCCTAATAATCTTAGGTGCAGACAATTTTAAGAGCTGCCCAGCTGGTCTCCCTGTTTCTGGTTTCTTCTCACTCCATCTATGCTACACATGTTACTTCTGTGGCATTGATCTTTATGAGAAAACATCTTGGCCTTTCACCCAACAAGTATCTGTTACCCTCCACTGCCTTCAGAAAATAAATAAGTAAATAAGCAAACAAACCAAGAAATAAAAATGAAACAAAACCATAAAAGCCCTCTAAATTCCCAAACCTCCTCCAATCTGGCTGTATTTAATTTTTCAGACCTGATTTTCCGACGTAAATCCTCCATGCCAACTAGTCTGCCAAACTCACTGTCGCCTCGCAATGCCTTCTGCTTCTCCACTGATGAGTTTTTGTTTATTCACATGTTTCCACCTACCTCTTCATCAGTCTGATCCTCTTGTTTCTAAGTCACTCTATCTGTGGAAGGAAGGCACCTAGTGATGCTAAGGGGGGGCTGATAATGCTGGGGTTATTTCACAGCTGCCCTTCTCTAGCTTCTGTCCTCCCCTCAGAGAAACTTCCACAGACACACTTGGCCCTTGTTGTCAGTGAGGAAGCAGTGGGTCCCCTTCTCCACCACTAATTCACAACAGAGGTGCTAAGTGCAGACTGCAAATCTGACATACCAGAGGCATCGGGTCAAAGGCAACAAGTCTCCACGCGGGAAACTGGTGACTCTGCATTCAGCCGGGGGAGATAACCACACACTCCATATCGAGATCTACTGTAGCCAACATCAGGTCCGGGATGACCCCGGGTGCGGTGGGGTGCCCTATGGCCCCATCTAGGGGAGGGCCCTATAGGTGTCTCGTCCTGTAGCACCCTGCACTTCCCTTTGGAAATACCTCTCAAGCTTTTGTTTGCTTACTATCTGTCTTCTCCGCCTGACCTTGCACTCGAGGATGCCAAGGTCAGCGAACTCTCTCACAGCTTTGTACACCCAGCACTTGGAATAGTGCCTGGCACATTACTGGAACTTACGACTTTAGGGCACCTAAACCCTGCCATTTTCTTCCTTAGATCACAGCCAGGTCTGAGCAAAACTTTCCCTTAACTTTATTCTAGATTTTCACTTCTTATCCAGCTTTTGGCCCATAATAAGTGGAATGCTCAAATTATGGCCTTCCCTCCAGGCAAGCAAGGGGCACTGCCCACTGGCCTCTCTGGGCTGGGACTGGACACACCCTTCCTTTGAGAACGCGGCCTCTCATAGGAACGATGCCTTGACTCTGACAAGTTACTTTCCATAGTGCTCTGGACAGCTTCCAAGAGCAGAACCTCAGCCCCAGCCCTGAACTTCCTGGCTTTGAGGACCAGTTCAATAGAGAAATCCACAGAGGTCAAAAGTGCAACACCCTATCCTCAGGGGGAGGCGGGGATGGGGGGTGGAGAACAAGGTCCCAGTAGAAACAAAAGCATTAAGTCCACGTGGCTGACCAGGCTACTGAGCCGACACTGATGCAAAACAGCAGGATGACTGGGTTTTTTTTTTCCCCCCACTCTTTCAGCACTATTGCAGCATTTATTTTACAGAAAGGTAAAGATCTGCCGCAGACTAAGAAATCTTAGTCTTACATCCGTGACTCCAATTGCCAGGGATCTCTTCCACTTTTCTTCCGGGAGGCAAGAAGACTTCCCTGCAGCAGGAGAAGGTGGGCAGGGTGTGAGGTTACAGGATGAGGAAGCTGCCTGGAAGTTCTCCCAAAGCAGTGGCTCTCTACCCCGCTGCATGTTAGAACCACACGGAGCTTGGAAAACACTGATGCCTGCGCCCCACCCCACCAAGTCCCAGCATGCAGGGGTGGGGACAGCGTTTGTAACTACTCATGTTCCCAGGTGACTTTCACAGGCAGCCTGCGGTAAGGGCATCTTTCCCAGAGAGCTGAGGCAATGAACTGAACGTCCATCTCAAATCTACATGTGGGCTGGGGCTCGAGTGGCCACTAGGGTGGCATGTTGAATCATTAATGAGATTGTGTCTCAGTTGCCGCAGCCTCATGTACTCCCTCGAGTGGCCACTAGGGTGGCATGTTGAATCATTAATGAGATTGTGTCTCCGTTGCCTCGGCCTCGTGTGCTGTGCCAGAGAATATGTGCTATGACTGTAACAACAAAGGAAGAACAAACAGGGCAGAATCCAATCACATTTCTGGTGGAGACAAACATTTGGACAGTCCCACATTCATTTTTTCTTTCCCCATCACATTATGATCATCTCTACAGCAACTCATCTTTATTTTGAAAAGCCATTGAAACAAATTTTTTTCAGTATTATTTGTTCAAGGAGAGTGATGTCATGGGCTCGCTTTCTTTGTAATTTGGGAAAGAAAGATGGATTCTTCCACTTTCAGCCTCAGTAATAGTTATTAGTCCAGGACGGGCGCCGAGGAAGCAATCTCTGCAGATAACAGCAAGCCCTAGTCTCGTCTGCTGCAGCCCAGGGAATCGAGCCTGAGCTGGGATTTTTGTTTTTTACCGAATAAATGAAATGCGGACTAGGCTTCAAATGACGGGAAACCGAGTAGACAAAGGGTTTGCTTATACTACCGTGTTTTGATATTTTTAGCTCTGTCTGCAAAGGCTAAATTACAGTAGGAATCTGGACCCGTCCCTTGGCAATTGCCTTGTAGCACACCATAACCGTCTTGGGCCGCTCTTCCTCCCCAAGGAGCCATAACTCAAAATTACAGATCCTACTGAAATAAACCCCTAACTGCTTGTTTGTTTGTTTTACTCAAGTGATCCTCACTTCCTAGCATAACACCCTTGGATTCTGAAAATATCTCGAACAGCGGTTCACCTGGCACACATGAGGATTTCACGTTGTTGGCAGGAAACAATCCAAGCCAAGGTTTCAGGGAAAAGATCAGTTCAGGGGATGGACAAATATGACCAGCTGCTCCCTGGCACAGAAGACTGTGGAAACTCAGCCTACTGTACGGAGCCCCACCACGGCCCGGGGTCTCCACTCTCTCCCTCAGTTCTGCCACAAGGCGCCTTAAATCAAGGCTCCAGTTCCTGCCAAATTATGGGCAAGAGAGTAGGGGGGACTATATCCTCATGCTTAACAGGGAACGTGGGGACGTTCTCTAATAGCCTAACATACTGACCACAGTCAACAGTCAGATGGATTTTATGTATGTTTCCCTATGATAAATGCACTGTCTTTTTTTTTTTTTTTTTAAGAGCTTTACCCTGATTACAAGATTGATCAGTCTCTGGAATGAGCTGTCCAAGGCTGATAACAGAAGCATGAAAAGGAAGCACACACATTTTCGATGGCTCAGCAAGCACACATTTGGCTATAAGAACACACTCCAAGAGCCTCTTATCATACCTGGATCTCTTTCGGTGGCATAAGGTTTAGCGATAACAGCATAAAAAAAGGGGATTCTGACTCCAAGGCATGATGTCCACCAACTTAAAAATGCCAGGTAGGGTTAAGGGGAAAGACGGAAACATTCTGAAGCAAGAAATTAAACATTTTGAATTAAGATTTTAAAAACTGACAAAGAAACCCCCTGTAGTATATAATCTCCATTTTGTAAAATGGAAGTCATTGACTATTGGGAAGCTATTTTAATTCCCTGCCCTTTCTTCTCATCTGTAGCATAGATTCTCATTTTCTAACACGACCGTCTGTCCTGACCAACAACAAGTGTAATTCAATGTTCTTGTCTGTCAGCTCTCTGTGAGATAAAAGTGAAAGCAGAGCACGCCTGCCAGACCCCCGTGTATTCCAGCCATGGAGCCTCCACGAACACATACGTAGGACATGGGAGCTGTGCATCTCAACGGATAAGAACATATAGTTTATGTTCTCCAAAAGCCCTTTAGAGGAACTATCAGAAAAGCAGACAAGGCCCAGACCATAAATCAATTTATGGTTGATTTAACCTTGTAAAAATTCCCTAGGTCAGCACAGTCTGCTTCATCATACAATCTGTAGCAGATTCCTTCCAGAAACCGCACTATATAATCAGGACCCGCCATGACCTTCTTTGTTTGGAGCTGGTAAAGCCATCTGCAACTGCAAAAGCAATCATTTTAAGTGCTCAAGATGAACACCTAGAGCAACCACTGGCACAATCATACAAGCAGCTTCCAACAAAAAAATGCTGTGTGCCAAGTGGGGTTGAGGGTTTGCAATGGCTGCTGTTGGCAGAAAATAAAACCAGTTCAGGGGAAGAAACACTCTGGAGTTTCTCTTCACTGAAGATCAATAACACCGGCTGTGTCTGATTCTTTCATAATTCCTGCAAAACTCTACAGTTCCAGGCTCACTCCCATCATGCAAGATCTGGGATATTGTACTGGTGCCAGGAAAATTAGACAGCATAAAAGGAGCCCTGGGACTTCATGTCTTGCAATTGGAACAGTCCTGTGGAAACTGGGGCAGCTGGTAACCTGGAGTGAAGCAGAACTAAAGTGGAGGTACAATCTCCTTCTCTGAAACACCATTTAGCTCCATGACCACATTCATACTGTCAACTCCAATGTGGTCAGAGATTGTCCAAGGCCATGTTCCTAGGCCTGGTGTTCAAAGGCTGCCTGAGGGAACGCAGCGGGGTCTGCCCCCCATGTGTGACCTCAGGGGCTGACAGAAATAAAATCAGCTGCAAACCAGAGCCTTCCTGCTGGCCACAGCCTCTCCAGGCATCGGGCACTCATGGCTCTGTCTACATGGTATGAGCAGGTTCAGGTGGGCATGTTTCAGACACAGTGGGAAGGAGGGAGCTATATGCAGTAATGACTAATAGGACTGGTTACAGTTAGGGGACTTTTAAAAATATTTTAAAAATCAGATTACTAAAAATTTCAACTGGATTTTCACTTTCAAAAAGCACTTAGTAGAAATAACTCTCTCTCTAGAATACATACGTTTATACAGACAGACAAAGTCTGAAAGGACAGTTAAATTCTTAACTGTAGGGGTCAGGGGGTGGGAAGTACAAACTACTGGGTGTAAGAAGGGCTCAAGGATGTATTGTACAGCTTGGGGGACATAGCCAATGTTTTGTAGTGACTGTAAATGGAAAGTAACCTTTAAAAATTGCATAAAAATTAAAAAATTAAAAAAATTCTTAACTGTAAAGGCCACACCACACGTTTCTATTTTCTTAATATCTAGTACATTTCACCCAGATGTTTAATAGATGCTCAAGGGAATGGTACAGCATAGGTAACTTGAAAACTGACAGTACTGTAAACATTTCTGCAATTGGATATTTCCCAATTATCAAGTACTCTTTTATTTCTAATTGATACCTACAACAAAAGAAGTGAACTATTAAATTATACAAACATTTAATTTAAGAAATATATCAAATTTAAATATATGAAACATAAATTTTAACTTCTAATTATAAAATGCAAGATTCCTGACCATCAAATTTGAGAAAACATACTAATGTCAGTTTTTAAAAGTTGTCTTGTTACATTTTACAAATAAGCTGCAACAAGCCATTGATTACATTAGAGCCTTAATCTTATGGAGCTCCCATGGGCATCTATATATAATTTAGAAAGATTAAATACATCACTCTATTCAATAGAGGCTTATGCTCTAACTAAAGAAAATCCCATCTCGCATTAAAAGAGATGCTGAGTTTCAGTTTTCAGTGGGTGGCGCTGGTCTCTAGAGATAACTATTGTTAGAAATCACATATTGTTATTTATTATTGAAAAAACATACTCCAAATACAAACTTGCTGTTCTAGATAAATTAAGATATCAAAATGTTTACTGTTTTGGGTGATGTTGCTTTCCTAATAATTCAACTTAGCAAAAATATGCCCCAAATGACCGTAATTAACCCAATGAATAGGAGAAGCTTTCATCAATTTCACTCACCCAGTGTTCACTGGACAACTAGGTGTTGTGTATTGACTACACACATGGGCACAGTGCACTGAGCACTGAGAAGGCATAAGAAGTCTGATGTGTGGCCCTTGGAGAACTCCATAATTTGGCGAGTAAACCCATAACTTAAAGCAACCAAGACAATGTAGTGTGTGCACAGTCTGCCTTATTATAGCAGGGGTAAAGAGAGGGACAAAGGAGAGAAGAATGGAGGGACTTGCACATCTTCTTAACATTCTGTGGGACAAAACGGGAAGAGTGAGTGAAGCGCCTCTGCTGTGCACAGAAGTATGGCGACTACTTGAGAACAAACATTGGTGCAGCTGAGTTGTGAGCTCAACTAGTCCCACTGCTCAGGGATCACCATTTTCAGTTGAAATAACTACTGACACACAAACTAAGGTTACTCAGACTTGGGGATTGGAAGATATTTTCTCAAAAAATGAATGAAACAAACCTGTCATTTTAAGGAAAATACTTGGCAGTATTTGTGGCCAATGACGAAATTCAAGCTTTCAAGAGAAAATTACCATTTCGGAAAACTGCATCCACCAACGTGAGTATAATAGCTTTCCAATACTTAAAGACTCTTCTGATGAAATTTTGGTGATAGCCATGCATACAATTTTAAATATTATGTAAAAAATGTGTTGGTATTTGGAAGGTCTACATACCTCAATGGACCAATATTTTCTAAGGGACCAATACATGTAAAAAATCATGCAGGAGTAAATTATTCACCAAAGTGCAAGACAAACCAAAGAATTTTAATGTAACCAAGTGCAAAAAGCTGATTGGAATGCTTTCAGATTCCACATTTGCAACCAACTTTAAAAAGCTGCTGCTTGTCAAGTTTTGGTATAGTGTTAAAGAATATCCACAATTGTCTTAAAAGTCTACTAAAATACTCCTTCCTACATATCTGTGTGAGGCTGGATTTTCTTTATATACTTCAACAAGAACAGCATACTACAACAGACTGAATGAAGAAGCAGATATGAGAATCCAGCTGCCTTTTTTTTTTCCACTGTATTATTGATTTATTCTTTTTTCATTTAAAAATGTTACACTTAATGAATATACTGTTAGTACCCACAAGCCAGCTAGCAGATCTGTTTTTTTTTTAATTTTTGAATTTTATTTTATTTATTTTTTTATACAGCAGGTTCTTATTAGTCATCAATTTTATACACATCAGTGTATACATGTCAATCCCAATCACCCAATTCATCACACCACCACCATCCCCACCCCACCGAGGCTTTCCCCCTTGGTGTTTGTTCTCTGCAACTGTGTCTCAACTTCTGCCCTGCAAACCGGTTCATCTGTACCATTTTCCTAGGTTCCACATATATGCGTTAATACACGATATTTGTTTTTCTCTTTCTGACTTACTTCATGCTGTATGACAGTCTCTAGATCCATCCACGTATCAACAAATGACCCAATTTCATTCCTTTGTATGGCTGAGTAATATTCCATTGTATGTATGTACCACTTCTTCTTTATCTATTCGTCTGTCGATGGGCATTTAGGTTGCTTCCATGACCTGGCTATTGTAAATAGTGCTGCAGTGAACATTGGAGTGCATGTGTCTTTTTGAATTATGGTTTTCTCTGGGTATATGCCCAGTAGTGGGATTGCTGGATCATATGGTAATTCTACTTTTAGTTTTTAAGGAACCTCCATACTGTTCTCCACAGTGGCTGTATCAATTTACATTCCCACCAACAGTGCAAGAGGGTTCCCTTTTCTCCACACACTCTCCAGCATTTGTTGTTTGTAGATTTTCTGATGATGCCCATTCTAACAAGTGTGAGGTGATACCTCATTGTAGTTTTGATTTGTATTTCTCTAATAATTAGTGATGTTGAGCAGCTTTTCATGTGTCTCTTGGCCATCTGTATGTCTTCTATGGAGAAATGTCTATTTAGATCTTCCACCCATTTTTTTATTGAGTTGTTTGTTTGTTTAATATTGAGCTGCATGAGCTGTTTGTATATTTTAGAGATTAATCCTTTGTCCATTGATTCATTTGCAAATATTTTCTCCCATCTGAGGGTTGTCTTTTCGTCTTGTTTATGGTTTCCTTTGCTGTGCAAAATCTTTGAAGTTTCATTAGGTCCCATTTGTTTATTTTTGTTTTTATTTCCATTACTCTAGGAGGTGCATCAAAAAAAATATTGCTGTGATTTATGTCAAAGAGTGTTCTTCCTATGTTTTCCTCTAAGAGTTTTATAGTGTCCGGTTTTACATTTAGGTCTCTAATCCATTTTGAGTTTATTTTTGTGTATGGTGTGAGGGAGTGTTCTAATTTCATTCTTTTACATGTAGCTGTCCAGTTTTCCCAGCACCACTTATTGAAGAGACTGTCTTTTCTCCATTGTATATCCTTGCCTCCTTTATCATAGATTAGTTGACCATAGGTGCGTGGGTTTATCTCTGGGCTTTCTATCTTGTTCCATTGATCTATGTTTCTGTTTTTGTGCCAGTACCATATTGTCTTCATTACTGTAGCTTTGTAGTATAGTCTGAAGTCAGGGAGTCTGATTCCTCCAGCTCTGTTTTTTTCCCTCAAGACTGCTTTGGCTATTCAGGGTCTTTTGTGTCTCCATACAAAGTTTAAGATTTTTTGTTCTAATTCTGTAAAAAATGCCATTGGTAATTTGATAGGAATTGCACTGCATCTGTAGATTGCTTTGGGTAACATGGTCATTTTAACAATATTGATTCTTCCAATCCAAGAACATGGTATATATCTCTCCACCTGTTGGTATCATCTTTCATTTTTTTCATCAGTGTCTTATAGTTTTCTGCATACAGGTCTTTTGTCTCCCTAGGTAGGTGTATTCCTAGGTATTTTATTCTTTTTTTTGCAATGTTAAATGGGAGTGTTTCCATAATTTCTCTTTCAGATTTTTCATCATTAGTGTATAGGAATGCAAGAGATTTCTGTGCATTAATTTTGTATCCTGCAACTTTACCAAATTCATTGATTAGATCTAGTAGGTTTCTGTTGGTATCTTTAGTATTCTCTGTGTATAGTATCATGTCATCTGCAAACAGTGACAGTTTTACTCCTTCTTTTCCAATTTGGATTCCTTTTATTTCTTTTTCTTCTCTGATTGCCGTGGCTAGGACTTCCAAAACTATGTTGAATAATAGTGGTGAGAGTGGACATCCTTGTCTTGCTCCTGATCTTAGAGGAAATGCTTTCAGTTTTTCACCATTGAGAATGATGTTTGCTGTGGGTTTGTCGTATATGGCCTTTATTATGTTGAGGTAGGTTCCCTGTATGCCCACTTTCTGGAGAGTTTTTATCATAAATGGGTGTTGAATTTCGTCAAAAGCTTTTTCTGCATCTATTGAGATGATCATATGATTTTTATTCTTCAATTTGTTACTATGGTGTATCACATTGATTGATTTGCATATATTGAAGAATCCTTGCACCCCTGGGATAAATCCCACTTGATCATGGTGTATGATCCTTTTAATGTGTTGTTGGATTCTGTTTGCTAGTATTTTGTTGAGGATTTTTGCATCTATATTCATCAGTGATATTAGTCTGTAATTTTCTTTTTTTTGTAGTATCTTTGTCTGGTTTTGGTATCAGGGTGATGGTGGCCTCATAGAATGAGTTTGGGAGTGTTCCTTCCTCTGCAATTTTTTGGAAGAGTTAGAGAAGGATGGGTGTTAGCTCTTCTCTAAATGTTTGATAGAATTCACCTGTGAAGCCATGTGGTCCTGGACTTTTGTTTGTTGGAAGATTTTTAATCACAGTTTCAAGTTCATTACTTGTGATTGGTCTGTTCATAGTTTCTATTTCTTCCTGGTTCAGTCTTGGATGGTTATACCTTTCTAAGAATTTGTCCATTTCTTCCAGGTTGTCCATTTTATTGGCACAGAGTTGCTTGTAGTAGTCTCTTAGGATGCTTTGTATATCTGTGGTGTCTGTTGTAACTTCTCCGTTTTCATTTCTAATTTTATTGATTTGAGTCCTCTCTCTCTTTTTCTTATTGAGTCTGGCTAATGGTTTATCAATTTTGTTTATCTTCTCAAGGAACCAGCTTCTAATTTTATTGATCTTTGCTATTGTTTTCTTTGTTTCTATTTCACTTATTTCTGCTCTGATCTTTATGATTTCTTTCCTTCTGCTAACTTTGGGTTTTGTTTGTTCTTCTTTCTCTAGTTCCTTTAGGTGTAAGGTTAGATTGTTTATTTGGGATTTTTCTTTTTTCTTGAGGTAGGCTTGTATAGCTATAAACTTCCCTCTTAGAACTGCTTTTGCTGCATCCCATAGGTTTTGGGTCATCGTGTTTTCATTGTCATTTGTCTCTAGGTATTTTTTGATTTCCTTTTTGATTTCTTCAGTGATCTCTTGGTTATTTAATCACGTATTGTTTAGCCTCCATGTGTTTGTGTTTTTTACGTTTTTTTCCCTGTAATTGATTTCTAATCTCATAGTGTTGTGGTCAGAAAAGATGCTTGATGCGATTTCAATTTTCTTAAATTTACTGAGGCTTGATTTGTGACCCAAGATGTGATCTATCCTGGAGAATGTTCCGTGCGCACTTGAGAAGGAAGTGTAATCTGCTGGTTTTGGATGGAATGTCCTATAAATATCAATTAAATCTATCTGGTCTATTGTGTCATTTAAAGCTTGTTTCCTTATTTATTTTCATTTTGGATGATCTGTCCATTGGTGTAAGTGAGGTGTTAAAGTCCCCCACTATTACTGTGTTACTGTCGATTTCCTCTTTTATAGCTGTTAGCAGTTGCCTTATGTATTCAGGTACTCCTATGTTGGGTGCATATATAGTTACAATTATTATATCTTCTTCTTGGATTGATCCTTTGATCATTATGTAGTGTCCTTCCTTGTCTCTTGTAACATTCTTTATTTTAAAGTCTATTTTATCTCATTTGAGTATTGCTACTCCAGTTTTTTTTCGTTTTCCACTTGCATGGAATATCTTTTTCCATCCCCTCACTTTCAGTCTGTATGTGTCCATAGGTCTGAAGTGGGTCTCTTGTAGACAGCATATATATGGGTCTTGTTTTTGTATCCATTCAGTAAGCCTGTGTCTTTTGGTTGGAGCATTTAATCCATTCACGTTCAAGGTAATTATTGATATGTATGTTCCTATGACCATTTTCTTAATTGTTTTGGGTTTGTTTTTGTAGGTCCTTTTCTTCTCTTGTGTTTCCCACTTAGAGAAGTTCCTTTAGCATTTGTTGTAGAGCTGGTTTGGTGGTGCTGAATTCTCTTAGCTTTTGCTTGTCTGTAAAGCTTTTGATTTCTCCATCGAATCTGAATGAAATCCTTGCTGGGTAGAGTAATCTTGGTTGTAGGTTCTTCCCTTTCATCACTTTAAGTATATCATGCCACTCCCTTCTGGCTTATAGAGTTTCTGCTGAGAAATCAGCTGTTAATCTTATGGGAGTTCCCTTGTATGTTATTTTTCATTTTTCCCTTGCTGCTTTCAATAGTTTTTCTTTGTCTTTAATTTTTGCCAATTTGATTACTATGTGTCTCGGCGTGTTTCTCCTTGGGTTTATCTTGTATGGGACTCGCTGCGCTTCCTGGACTTGCATGGCTATTTCCTTTCCCATGTTAGGGAAGTTTTCGACTATAATCTCTTCAAGTATTTTCTCAGGTCCTCTCTCTCTCTCTTCTCCTTCTGGGACCCCTATAATGCGAATGTTGTTGCATTTAATGTTGTCCCAGAGGTCTCTTAGGCTGTCTTCATTTCTTTTCATTCTTTTTTCTTTATTCTGTTCTGCAGCAGTGAATTCCACCATTCTGTCTTCCAGGTCACTTATCTGTTCTTCTGCCTCAGTTATTCTGCTATTGATTCCTTCTAGTGTAATTTTCATTTCAGTTATTGTATTGTTCGTCTCTGTTTGTTTGTTCTTTAATTCTTCTAGGTCTTTGTTAAACATTTCTTGCATCTTCTCGATCTTTGCCTCCATTCTTTTTCCAAGGTCCTGGATCATCTTCACTATCATTATTCTGAATTCTTTTTCTGGAAGGTTGCCTATCTCCACTTCATTTAGTTGTTTTTCTGGGGTTTTATCTTGTTCCTTCATCTGGTACATAGCCCTCTGCCTTTTCATCTTGTCTCTTTCTGTGAATGTGGTTTTTGTTCCACAGGCTGCAGGACTGTAATTCTTCTTGCTTCTGCTGTCTGCCCTCTGGTGGATGAGGCTATCTAAGAGGCTTGTGCAAGTTTCATGGATCTGTTTTGCCTCTTTCCGAGGTTTCACCTTATCTTGCAAATCATACTGCTTAATTCCTTTATAGCTGATTCCAAGCCACCAAGGAAGTCCTTGTTTATCCTTTACTGCATAATAATGGACTCCATAGGTCGGTAGAGCTTCTACTATTTTCATATACTGAACCACAGCTTGACCCCGAGTCAGACCTTTGATTTTCAAATAATGGTCAATTACCCTGTCCTCACAGTAGGCAAGGGAGGGGTGCTCTTGCAGAGTTTTGGTTGGAAAGTCTGATAATGTCTTTAAATCTTTCCTGGCATTTTCATCACCAGGGGCCCCTCGGGGAGGTGGTGTTAGATCGAGAGGACCAGTGGCTGCTTGACTGGTTCTCCGGACTCCAGGTCAAAGTGGAGCAGCTGGGGAGGAGAAGGAAGCAGAGGAGGGAACTGGAAAGCCAGGAGGAGAAAGGAGGCCAGTTGTCTTTTATTAAGGGAGATATTAAAAGAGATTTGTAAAAGTATAAAACAAGGCTGCTACTCTCAACTTTTTTTGTTTTTGTTTTTTTATTACCATAAGTATTGATTCATATAGCCAATATAGGTAAAAGAGCTTTGGGGAATGTAACAATTTTTTAGGAGTGTAAAGGCTCCTGGGACCAAAAAGATTAAGCGCTGATGATCTAGAAGCAGACTTCCAAACAACAAAGTGTCTGACTAGTAAGAGTATAATGTACCAAAATAGATAAACAACAAAGACCTACTGTATAGCACAGGGAACTACGTTCAATATATTATAATAACCTATAATGGAAAAGAATCTGAAAAAGAATAGATATATATATATATATGTATAACTGAATCACTTTGCTACACATCTGAAATTAATACAACATTGTAAGTCAACTATACTTCAATATAATAATAAAAAGAATGCATTGGCAACTGCTCCAAATATAACCAATACAGATACAAAATTGTCATTTATTTGGTTTGTTTGATGTGAAACTAAAACTTGGAACGTTTTCAATTTGGGTGTGGGCGTCTGCTCAGCAATCAAGTTTGAATTAACTACATTCCAAATGCTGTAGGTGCTCTAGCCTTTGGAGCCCAGCATTGCTCTACTGGACCCAAAAGTGCAAATTAAAGTGCTGCATGCTTCAGGTTTTTAAGCAGAATATGCAAGTGGGTCTTTTTTCTTTTTCTAGTGGGTCTTACTTTGTTTATTTTTTGTGTGTTTTCCTGACGAGGGAATCCTCTTTTGTCTTCAAGTCTTCAATGCTTCTCTCTAGGCTAACCTTGCAATATATCTTCCAAACTGGACCAATTAAAAGTGAAAAGGGATACAATTAAAGTAATTATGCCTGAACACCAGGCACAAACCATGAGTGTCCTAGACAAACAAGGACATGTGGTCATCTGACTTCTTCCCAGGCCACCACCACCCTCAAGTCTGACTGATCTGCTTTCGCGCTCCCTGTAGCATCTACCCCAAGCCTTCCTCCTGCTCTCTCTGGTGATGACTGCTTCTCTCTTATCAAGAACACAGAGGACCACCAGACTGCCATGTTCCTCCACCTCAACACTGCCTTCTTTGCCCATGTATTCCTCTTTCTCTTCATCTTCTCTTGTTCTTGGAGGAATAAGGATGCAAGGCTCTGCCATTCTCCGATCCCTGCTTAATCCAACAAGCAGTTCTTTGCTGGCATTCTCGCTCTCTCTTCCATATTTTCTCCTTCCAACAAGCCATGAACATTGTAGTCTTTTCTCTCTAAAAAGTCTTCCCTAGACCTCAAGATACTGTTTTCTCTATTCCTTCCACTGTCTGTGTTTTCTCCTGCCCACTTCGTGACAAACCTCTCTTTCTGGGGGCCTTTTTCCTCCCACCCCTTCAACACAGGTGTCCCCGAAGTTCTCGACTCTGCCCTCCTCTCTTCCCACGTGCTGTCAGTTGGCATGATCTTCCTCTCCTACAGTGTGTCATAGACACAACTAATTGTGATTAACTCTCAAATATGTATTTCTAGTACTTGCCTCTTTCTTTCTTTAAAGCACCTTTTCCAAGGTCCGTCTGTGTTTTGTGCATCTCACCTGAATGGGCAGCTGGCACCTTAAACTCAGCAAACTCAGCGTGCTCCACACAAAACGCATCCTCTCCCATGTTCCCTTTCTGGCAACATCGTCCTCTCAGGAAGCCTCAACGTTTCATCATCTTTTATCCTTCTGCTTCCATCTCCCTCACATACTTCTTTCTCCCAGTTGTCCTGTTGACTTTCATCATAAACTCTAAAATGCCTTCCACTTCCATCTCTTCTTTCTTTTCCTACTGCCACTTCCCTGTTTCAGGCCCATGTGTCAGTTGCTCCAACTTCAGAGCCAGTTTCATACCTCATCTTCCTGCCTCTTCTCTTTCCCTCCACCAGTCTTCATGGACACTTGGCTAGGGAGAGACTCTGACGGTGAATGTGGGCACAGCTCAGAAGAGTCTTCAGAGAAGGTCTCTACCAGCAAGCTGAGAGCTGAGAGGAGAAGCCAGTGGAGGGATGAGAAGGGGAGAAGGACCAGAACAGTACATTTACCAGACGTCCAGTGAGGGGAGAGTACGAGGAAGGAGGTGGCCAACAGTAAAGAGTGCTAGGAGAAGTCAAGGACTTGAGACTGGAGGAGAGGACTTTAATTTGGCAATCAAAGATCACGGTGCTCTTGGAGAAAGAAGTTTCAGTTCCTGAGTGTGGGCGGAGGACCAGCCTCTAGGTTCTCAACTTCTCATGACCACCACTGGCATTCTCCTTCAGCATCTCCTTATCTCGGTCACATTCTAAGACCACTCTTCTTTTGATAATTGAAATGCCAATACACAACTCTCCAAGGACCGTTTTCTATTCTTCCAGTTCCTCTACACCCTCAAAACCCCCTAAACTCAACTCTTTGATCTTGACGAGCCACCAAATGTCACCTACTCTGGGTTCCGCTTGGCTCCACTTGTTTTTTTCCTGTTCCGTCAGACCCTGTCGTCCAACACCTCACTTACTGCCCTGCTGGCATCCTTCATTCTCTCATCTGCGTTTTGTTACACCACAGTGCACAGGTTGAAATGATGCAGTACTGAGGTACATGGGGCTTGCTGGAGGAAACTCCCCAGCCCTCACTGTCCCTAATACGTGATTCTCCACTCCAATCTTCAGTGGTCCCTCAGCATCATTCAGCAATCCTTCTCCAGGTCAACTTTCTTCTTTTTTTCATTCCTGCACTAGCCAGTTTAACCCATCATGGTTTCCTCAAGACCTACAATTCTGCCCCATCTCTCAGCAGATTCCTTGCCTCCTTCTCCACAAAGAAAGTGAGGCCTCCAGGCATGAACGTCAACTTCCCTCCTTTAATCCTCACAATTACAACATTGAACACTGTGTGTGGGTAGATACACGTATGTATATAAGCAGATGTGTGGCTAGATGTACAGGTGTATGTGTAAGCATGTGTGTGTGTGTGTACATGCTCACAGCCTTAATCAACACAATTTTTAAAGCACCCACCATGTGCCATCCACTGTGCCATGCATTTTGTAATGTGTTATCTCATTTAATCCTCTTACCATGCTTCTTCTGCTAGTCAGAGAAGGTACATTTCTTTACATCTGCCTGTCTCCTGAGAGACCTCTGTCCCTATTTCCTATAACTTCCTCCTCTTTGCCAGGTCCTTCCCCTCAGCAGTTCAACATGCTCAAGTCTTCCATCTTGAAAACCCCACAACTTTTCCTCAGTCACCACTTCTCTATATAGCCCTCTTAGCAGCCAAACTTTTGAATAATCTTTGTTCATTACTGCCAGTTTCTCACATCTCATTTGTTACTCAATCCACTGGAAACTAGAATCTATTCACATCACTCCATGACTCCATGAAAAGTATCACAAGTGTTACTATTCCTGCTGGTACTGTCTCAGGACCCACTCTGTGCTACTCTATTATACCAGGTGTCATAAACTCATTCTCTTGTGCAATTCTTCTCAGCATTTACCCTAACAATAATTGTTCTGGCAATTATTTGTTTCATGTTTGCTCCCTACAAAAGACTGAAAGTTAACTTGGAGCGTGGACCATGACTATTTTCTTTACATTTGTGTCCCAAGTCCATGCACAGAGTGGGACCTCAGTAAATATTCATTGAGGGCTTCCCTGGTGGTGCAGTGGTTAAGAATCTGCCTGCCAATGCAGGGGACACGGGTTCAAGCCCTGGTCCGGGAAGATCCCACATGCCGCCGAGCAGCTAGTCCCGTGGGCCACTACTGAGCCTGTGCTCTAGAGCCCGTGAGCCACAACGGCTGAGCCCGTGTGCCACAGCTACTGAAGCCCGTGTGCCCTGGAGCCTGTGCTCTGCAACAGGAAAAGCCACCGCAATGAGAGGCCCACACACGGAAACGAAGAGCAGCCTCCGCTCGCTGCAACTAGAGAAAGCCCGCGCGCAGCAACGAAGACCCAACGCAGCCAAAAATAAATAAATAAATAAATTTAAAATAAATAAATACATACCTACGTACATACATACTCGTTGAATTAACGACTGAAGAAATAACCGAATAATGCTTTAAGGTAGATCCTTGTATCTCCATTAAACATGAGAAAAACAGGGCTCAATGTGGTTAAATGACTTTCCCAAAGTCATATGGCCAGCACGGGGTAAGAGCCAGGACTCAAACCCAGATCCAATGATAAGCCTGTGCTTGTCCAGTGCCCCCTGTGATCTCCCCCACCATTACCCTCACTGCTGCCCATACACATGAGACACACTCTCAGATTTACACACCTAGCCCAGGCCTTTCTTCTTAGCCCCAGATTCAGATGCACAACTCTCCACTTTAAATTTCCACCTCAAAGTCCACCTCTAACCAAACTCAACTCATTATCTTTCCCAAACCTACTCTTTAACTCTTACTCTTAATGTTGTCACCATCGACGCAGATGACCAAGCCAGAATCTTGGGAAATATGTTCTCCATCACACCGACTACACACACACACACACACACACACACACACACACACACACTCTCTCTCTCCCAGTAACTACATTCTGTCCTTTCTCCCTCAACACCTCTTCCATCCACCCTTTCCTCTAAATCACTATACTGTTGTAGTTTAGACACTTACAGATTTCACCTGGATACCAGCAATTGGGTCGAGCTGGTTTCCTTGCATCTGGTTTGACCCTCTACAATTCATTCTTCCCTTATATCAGCATCATCTTTATAAAGCACAGATATGATGATGTCACTTCCTTCCTTAACACTTTGTAACACTTTGATGGCTTGCTATCCCAGCTAATGGGATAACCAAGCAAAATCTCCAGAAATGAGACATAAAGACCTAGATGGGTTCATTCTGCCTGTGTCCCGAGTCCCTCCTGACACATGCTCCCACCCTAGGCTTACTGAGGTGCTTCCAGTGCCCTCCAGCCCACCGTGCTGCTTCACTCACCACTGTCTCTGTACACGCTTCCTCTCCTGGAAGGAACAACTTTCTTCATTATAGTCGTCCTCATGAACTCCTACAGGTACTGCAAATCCACGTTCTTCAACAAAGTCCTTCCAGACCCTTAAAACTCTCTTCCAAGCTCCTACTGAACATTACGGTTTCTATATAGGATATGCCACACTATGCATCAATTATGTTTACTTGCCTGCTTCCTTGCTATGTTGTAAGTTCTTTAAGGGAGGGACCAAAATTTTTTAAATTTTCTTATGCTCAATACCTAGTAGCAATGGTGTCCAATAGAGTTTTGATGGTTGAATGACTAAATACTTTACAAATGCTCCATGTTCCTATAACTGAGCTCCAACCTCACAGAGAACAGGAGCAAAAGCAAAATGAACTTGGTTACGATGGTCCTGATCCATAAAGAGCAAAAGCATGTAAGGTTTGCCTGCCACAGCCAAGTGCTCAAAAAGAGAAAATGTTAGAAACAAATAACATATATTAATGCATATGTGTGGAGTCTAGAAAAATGGTACAGATGAACCAGTTTGCAGGGCAGGAATAGAGACACAGATGTAGAGAACAAACGTGTGGACGCCAGGGCAGGGGGTGGGGGGTGGGGAAGGTGGGGGGGGTGGTGGTGGATGAACTGGGAGATTGGGATTGAAATATATACACTAATACGTATAAGGTAGATAACTAATAAGAACCTGCTGCATAAAAAAATAATAAAATTCAAAAAAAAGAAAAGAAATATGCATTTTTGAGTATTATATGAATATTTTTAGAAATATTACACTGACTTGTTTCACATGTTGGCTTGGGGAAGAGAAGATGCCAAAGGGATGTGCGCCAGCTGTAGTTTCCATTTGTTCAAAAAAAATGTAAACCATGATGCCAGAGGCAGAAACTCACAAATGCAGCACGGTGGAAGTGCAGCCAGACCACATCAAGATTTCTGCAGCCTTTACACTTGGATTTTGTTCGAAAGGCAGGGCCTGTCACCCCACACATAGGCTGTGTCAAAGAGTGAGGCCTAAGGTCAGAGCCTGAAGCTCAGACAGCAATTATGCTGTCTCCAGACACAAGTGTGGGATGTCTTCCCATAGCTCATTTGAAAGATTCTTAAACTTTGGCTGCTTCCAACCATGTCTTATCTTTCTTTAGAACACACTTCACGTCTGCACTCAGATGATCCAGTTCTCACGTGTAGCCTCTACTGGAACGGAAGGCAGCACGTTGCAGGAGTGTTTTGCCCAGAGTTAGAGGAGATCAAATAGCCAGCGTGTCTCCTCCACCCTCTCACCTCCCACTCCCTGCACCTGTGGCCCTGCTGAGGATCCTTATGTGCTATGGTGGCCTCTCAACATCCGCTTTCCATCTTTCCCAAGTCAGCTGCTGAGCCTGGTAAGGCTCTGGGCTGGTGGACCCATGGGATCTAGCTGCGCACTCACTGTACCCTGGGGGAGCGGAAGAGAGCACAGCGGCTGATGAGTGACAAAGCGGAGTGAAACCGAAGGCAGAGAGCTGCTAATGCGGGCCTGGGTCTTCCAGCAGAACCTTGCTCCTGAGTGAAGGGCCTTCCATGAAAGCTGATGACAGAGACAGATTCCCTTTACCCATCATTTCAACTTTATTCACTAATGGGCTGAGTGTGAGGGCTCAGAAAATGTGCCCCACTCAGGTAATGCTGTGGCTTTTCCTACCCACTGTCACCCTGGCTTGTAAGTGAAAAATTCACAGAATCTGTCAGGCAGTGGAATGTCTCCTGACCGCATCCAATTGACTAGTCACTTTCAGCCTCCCCAGCAGAGAGTACATCTTCACTTATAAGGAATGATTTCAGGATCATGAAGATGGTCAGTTAGATTTGGCTGTAATTTCTCTCTCTTGAGCTCCCAGGAGAACTGCCTGACTGGCCCATGGCTTTTGCAAATTGACAAGGGGGCCTCAGCTTCGATGTTTCTTTTGCAAGTTTTTCTGGCTGGAGTCTACATTTCTCTTAATTTGGTTTCAGCTGGCATTTTCAGGCTAAGGCCATTCCCCTTGTACATTTAGGATTTAGGTCTTTGGTTCAAGAACCAACCGGAAGCTGAAAAAAAGTCATTAACCTCAAGCTTGTCATCTCAGAGCATCCATGTGGCTGACAATGTCCCAGAGTGGAGGACCAGCACCCTACCTGGCTTTGCTCCTACTTCTAAAATTTTGTGCTCAATATCACATTGTCTCGTTGGTCATATCCCGTTTCTATTATGTATTAGATTAAGATGGGATCCTTTAACCAGGCATTCAAGGACTTCAAAACCTACTCACACCTCAACTATCTAGGCTTTCTCCTCCAGGTTGCCTGACAGGGACACTCCATCTGCCAGCTTCACTCAACCTCAGGTCTGAATCTTCCATTATCCTTTCCTCCCCACACAGTAAGCCTTTTCCTAGATTCCTAGTCTGATGACACTCTAGCCTAAATCCATTCAAACTCATCCCGCTTCCTTCATACACTCTTCCTAGTCTGCTTAGTTCACAGAGATCTCTCTCTTTCTTGATGTCCCCACAGTAAAAAACTGCCAGACAATTAGCGAACAGAACATACCGCATCTTTTGTGTTCTCCGATTGTCTTTTGTGTGTTGGTTGTGCCTCCCCAAATGAATGACAAATTCCTTAATGGCAGGGAAACAGCTGTACAATTCTTACTCCCTCCCAATGCCTAGATTGGTGCTGGCATATGAAAGGTACTTAATAAAGATCTGCTCAGTTGAATCCAATAAAGCAACTTGGATCATAAATGATCTTCTCAACAGGAAATACCAAGTGAGCAGGCTGGTGTCATAGCCCCTGAAGTGCCAAGTGACTCATTCAGTTTCAATATAGACAGGACCACACATGCAACCATTGCTGCACCCAAGTGGGTTGATTTGAAATCAATTTAAACTACTATGTGCAATTCATTCCATTTTTTCAAAAAGTACTTTTATATTTCTCGATATCTTAATTCATATTTTCACAACTCGAGATATATTTATTTAACTTGGACATTTCTAAAATAGCAATTTACTTGCATATTTTTAAAAATTATTTTTTACCATAGCAAAGTTGATTCAGGCTTTACATATTTCATTTTAAATGAAGCAGACTTTGTATTGTTTTTCCGTCCAGTACGAAAGTGGCTGAACCAATGGTGTGCAGTGTGCCTCACTATTTCTCACTGCCCAGTTTCAATCATTCCCAGCCTTTTAAATTCTGACTTCTGGACAAATGCTCCCAAATATATGCTTCCCAACTTCACCTTTCTTCAAAGTAGATGTCAATTCCACATCTACTACCAGAATATCTTTTTCAAATAAAACACAATAAAAGAAGTCAGCAACTCTGTATTCCAAAATTCTATTTCCAAGGCTGTTTGAAATTTATAATTCATTTTCCATAGAAACGGCATTATAAATAGTAATTCAGTTAGTTCTCTGGCTGGAAAACAAAGCTTAACTAATCCATCTGCAAGGAAAAGTAGCAGAAAGCAATATGGTAACAATATGAGTAATTAAATGAAGCACTAAAAAGTGAATGTAAAAAAAAAAATAAGTTCATCTCGGTTGTTAATATTTAAAGAAAGCACTTTCACTTAGAGGACAGGGAGACTGAGATTGCGGATATCTGGAGGACTTTTAGTTACAGCCACATAGTACTAAAATCTGGCAGGTTCTAGACCTACCTCCTCAATCCAGTTGCCAGTCCTTCTGATTCTTCCTTCAACTGACCTCTTCTTGTCTATTCTCTTCCATTCCCTCTGCCCCTGTCCTCAACCAGACATCCTCCTCCCTGACCTGGATTATTCTCACGGTTTCCTAGTTGGTTTCTCTGAGTCCAATTTCCTCTTTAAAATTCATTTTGCATATGGCATTCAGATTAATCCTTTTTGAACTGTTCTGCTCAACAGTATACCATCTCCCCCCAATGAGTCAGAATAGCATAGGCCTTGCCAAACTTTCTGGGGTGATGTGTAGCCTGGTACTGGGGGAGACCCCTCATACTGGCAGGGCCCATTCAGGGACCAGTGGAGGACCCACACAGGGTCCAGTGGAGGACCCACTCCCACGCAAAGTAGTCCAGGCACCCAAATGACATTTAGAATTCTTGGTCAGGAGAGAGCACAAGCTCTCTCCCTTTAGACTGCCTGAATAGTTGATCTGCTCTCGAAGACCAGAAAGTGATGTCTCAATCTGGTTACTACGTTATTCTTTTAGAGGAGCTAGAATGTTGAAGCTCTCGGCCAAAAGTGGGAGGATGGGGAGGTGAGACAGTTTGGTCTTCCGTTTGGTCTCAGTTGCCTGTGATCCCTCTGAGCAGAGTGAACACAGACCTGTTGGTACAACCTGACAGAGAAGCATCACAATAGTGAAAGAGCCTTGCGTTGGTACAAAGCTCCTTTTCTGAGACTCTGTTGTGTCTTCATTTGTTCAAAGGAGACAGTGATGCCCTCCACCCACAGCTGCTGTAAGGATTGAGGGAGGTGCTTGAAAAGACCTCTAACGGTGTCTCATACATACATACAGGTATGCGTTAATTAAATCGGAGATAAGGAGATGTACAAAAGCTTTGGGTCAGAGCCTCCAACTCTTGACCAACCCCTGGCAGATGCTTTCACTTGGACGAATGCCCACTTTATCAACTTTGGGCTGGAATTCAAGCAGAATCTTGCTTGCTGTTCTATACTCCATCCTGACTCACTAAGAACAACTATCTGGGGAAAGGAGAATTACTGATTTACAATTCAGATCCAAGAAATACTCAGGAATGAAGACAATAGCAAATCCAAATGAGACACGGAGTCTGCTCTGGTTAATTGAAACAAAACAAAACAACCTCAAAAAACAAAAGCCAAACAAACCAACAAAAAAACTCTGGATCTGGCCAGCCAAGAGCAGAGCCACTGCCTGTTGTCATGGTGACTCGGGCATTGCAATCCAGGGCTTCTGAGGGCAAAGACTGTGGCTGCAGAGGGCCACACCCAGGGCTCTGTGGTCCCTAACTCAGGCTGCTTCTCTCCGAGGCTGGCAAGAAAAGTGAAAGAGGGTTGGGAAGATGTGTATTTGCTTCCATTCTCCGTGTGGTACTCACAGAGATATGTATTTTAGGACTAATCATTTTGAGGCATTATAGCTGTAGAAGATTTATCCATTTTCAAGGCATTTTCACCCACTAAATTCTAACAGCAGCCCAGGTATTATTTCCATTTTGTAGATGATAGAGCTTAGAGTGGTGGCCATGGGACAGGTCACTAAAACCCTCTAAACTGTGGGTTTTTCATTGGCATAATGACTACATGGAATTGTAAACGACAGAGCTCTAAATGTTAGAGAAATGTCACTCCTGGCCAGTGTCATTCCCATACCATCCCACCCCCTGACCCCCACCCCAATCTAATCCTAAGAAAAGATAATGCCAAATAGCATTAGACACTGAGGTGCTACTCAATGCAGAATGTGTCCTATTCATCTCTGTTATATATTAGTAGAGGAGTTGTCCTGTTTCTAGCTCCCTGGGCTGTTTGGAAACTATGGGGCATATCTGGAAACAAAGACTGTAATTGCAATCTGCGTTTCCAAACCTCCCATTAGCAGAGTCATGCCACCTACTGTGCTGAGAGGTGACCTCATTAGAAGAGGAGAACTACCAGTGCAAACTCAAAGCTTCCTGAACCCTCTGGCAGTTGGGCCTGTTCTTGGGGAAGGCGTCCAGCAGCTGCCACTCACGATGGGCTTCTGTACCCCACATTTGCAAAAGCTTTTTTTGCAGGCCTTTGATCCTCCCAGGAGCTAGCTGGTTTTGTTTTGTTTTTATCCTCAAGCAAGATGGCTGCTGATTGCAATGAGCTCAGAATAGAAGAAAGTAATTAAAAATTCATTTTAAAATCTATTGCACAGTTTACCATCTACATTAAGAACACCGATGGGGTAAACAGGCTGGCATCATCTTCAGTAAGGCAAGGCAAAAGAAGAATTCGGGCAGTCTGTTGCACACAGTTTAGGAGCAGTAGATAAAATAAATTGTATTTCAGCTGGCCTTTGTACAAGTTTTGTAGGCCTTTTCCTGAAAATGCAAGTGGTCATGACAGAAACCCGCATTTTCCAAGAGAATTTGGTAGCCATTTGATGGCCCAATTATCTCAATCTTGTTGATTGAGATAATTCTTCAGGAAAATGGATCTCCTGTTTTCAAAGAGCAGTTCTCTTTAGAGGTCAGTGACCAATGGTGCCGGGAAGCTGACATTTTAACAAGCACTTTTTTTTTCTAATGATGTGGATCCACTGTTTATCGCATTATTTTGGGAACCTTTCTGCGTTGAATATCTAGAGTTTAAACCAGACTTGGATGTGCAGACTGAGCTGCCAAAGTAGTAACAGAGGTGCACCTGGACCCCAGGCTTTCCTCCATCCCACCAAACCCTCACCGTGCCTTCTGCAGTCCCAGACCTGCCTGTGACCAGCAAACACTGCCATCAACTCCATCCCTGCCCTTGGCCCCAGTCTCAGTACCAGAAGCAAATTCCATTGGAAAATAGATATTCTCTGCAAGAAAGTCCATATGCAAGACATTTTTCTGAGGGCTTTTTTTTCTTTAAACTCTAGCAGAGAAAGTGCTACTGAGAACACACTATTGAAAAGAAGTTAACTTGCGTTAAGTGATCTGTATTTTCACCCATGAGCTATGTTTTCTGGGTCCAAACGTCACTTTATATCAATTTTGAAGCGTGGCAATAGGAATCTGATGATGAATATAATAAAACAGTTTCATTTAGCAATCGAATTACATTATTAATATTACTGCATTACCCATTTTATTCTAGAATTTATGTTCATTTTCAGAACTAACAACCCCTTCTGCTCAGTGCACATATTTTATGTTTAAAGTAACTTGTTGTACTCCAACCCAGGAAACAAATACCGAATCAATTTACTCTCTCCCTCTTCCCCCAACACTGAAAGCAAATGTCAAGTGTTATAAAGCTCCCCAATGATGTCAATAATTTTATTAAAACTTGAGATTTAATATCTCTTCTCATATCCTTGATAGAGGATTTTAGTAGGTAGGGCTATAAAACTAATAACCTAATTTTCACTGCAAATATTTTCATTCACCTGGGGCAGAGTAAACCAAGGCCTTTATGGTTTCGTTAAGCCAGATTATGAGCAATTTTGATTAAAACCAAAGACACTGACATTTTCCAAACAGAAAAGGAGTGTCACCAGAATCAATGTCTTGGCCATTGCTTGTGTCCAGATGAATCCAGAAGCTGGGGTGGGAGAAACTGCCTCCAGAGGGTTGTGGGTCTAAATGATCACAGGTTCTTAGCATTTCCTGCCTGATCCTAAGGGGGTGGAGGTGAGAGGTGGGGGGTGGAGCTGGGAGGGAATCTGTGCTCTAGTCACACAAGGGTAACACCTTCTGACCTCAATTAACATACACATGAAGCGAATATAGAGACATTTCTTTCAATAAACATTGAAATCAATAAACGTTGAAAATATCAAAAGCTAACCTTTTTCCAGTTTCCAAAGCAACAAAGAAGACCACGGATGGAGAGGTCATTAAAAAGCAGGGGACAGAGCCAAGAAGATGGAATAATGATGTTCACATTTCTCACTCTTACCGGTGTTGAAGTTGCTTTTATTAAGACAGTTAAGAATAATTTCAAGTTTCCAAGGGAAAAAAATTGAGTTGAAGATTCTGATTTTTTTTCTTGTAATTATTTCAGAAACAAATGCTAAATCACTTATAATCCATTATAAAATTATAAGTGATGTACTGTGATGCTAGCATGGGCATGATTTCTGAATTTTACTAGGTTTTCTCCATTTGTAGTTTTTATATTTAGGAAAATATGCCTTGATCCAGCCCAGATTCAAATATAAAGAATAATCATCATGTTTTATAACAAAGGTCTGTTTTGTGGATTCTTTGTTCATGTTATTACATGTTTATATTTGAAGATAAGGCAGCTGCTATTGGTATTCCAGGGGCCAGTAAAATTGAAACAGTTAATGAATGGGTGTCAATCTTTTCCAGATAGAATATTCATGTAGCTTGAATGACAGCATTCATATTTTTGATAATAAACTAAGAGGAGGTATCGGCCTTTCTTAGATTATGAGTTAGAAATGTGCTGTGATACATTTAAGATGATGGACATCATGTAAAAAGTCTTGTTTTTCTTAATCATGTACATTGGCTGGAGGACCCTCTACTCAAGGAAATGGCCAAGGATTCAGTGATACTACAATGTCTATGATCGTTAACATTTGTCAACACCTGCTATGCAGTAGACACTTTACATACGTGATTTCTTTTCACCCTCACTACTCTTTGACAGGGGAACTATTCCTATTTTATGGAAGAGAAAACATAGCTTAAAAATTCTAAGAAACATGTTAAAGGCTGTTATACAGGACACATTCTGCCAACCTGGAAAATACAAATACTGAACCAATCTTTATAATTAAAATTCACCACAACATTGCCTTGGGTAATGAGGGGAGTCAGCTCTTTTTCTCTTAGGTTGCTGAATTACTCTGAATTAAGAGCTTTTAAGCAGTAACTGTAATGTATTAGCGGTTCTACCATTTTTAAAATATTTAAATCTTTTTCTAATTACAATAAAATTTATCTTATTCTACATGGACCCAGAATGGACTATTCTGATTATTAAAACACTCTGGCTAATAAAGTGTTAGGGGAAGACTACTAATCTTTAAGAAGTAGCAAAATCATATGCATTCAGTATCAATGAAGCACAAGCTTTGACGATTCAGGAATCATGTAGGAGACGGTAATGCTGGAGGGTCATTGTGACAAAGACCGGTTATAATTTCACAAGGAAAGCAGGACAACACTACTTAATAGAGATTTCTAGTTGTCAGAATCTTAGATTTGAAGAACTGGAAGGCACCTTGGAGGTCCTCCAACCAAGCCTTTTATTTACAGGTGAGGACTCGGAGACGCAGACAACTGGCAGCTTTAAGTGACACACCCAAGGTCATCCAGGAGCCCAGTGGGAGCCACCTAGTGACCAGAACCCATGGTAACCAGTTCTGCCTTGCTAAGCTGATTCATCAAAATCATAGGTACCCTACGTAGCTCATCATCACTTAGAACAAAACAAAAAAGGAAAGATGTGCCGTCATTTGCCTTCTGAATTTGTTGATTTCCAAGCAACCACAGATTTACTCTTTTTTGTTGTTTTCTGTGACAGCTATTCCCTGGATCGTCATTTTCTTTCCATAACTTCCATAGCACAATTAACACACCTGATGTCATGCTGTAAATAGACACAGCAAGGAACATGCACTTTCTCTGAACGGTTTCTGATTTTTCTCTCTTCTCTAATACAATTTTTATTGGGATTGAAATGTGGAGAGGAGTTCTACGAAGCATTCAATTCCAGACTTGCAATTTAACTTGCCAGGTCTAACTGGGGGATGATTAATCAATTATTTACTTAGCTGGCACCATTTTCCTGTCACTTAAATCATATTTAATTTCAATCTATTATAATCCATTCTCAGTGCTGAGCCAAAACCCTTGATGCACTATCTGCTTATGAGATGGTTTCACACATATAGCATCAAAGTACTAAGTGTCTCATGTACATTTACAGATGACGGACTGCCTCTGTTAAGATGTGGTTCATGTGCACGCTTTGGAGATTTCTATGTTTTACAACTTTAACATATCCGGCGCCATTTAATACCAAGTGAAAAACCACCAGAATGATCTAGATCAATAGTCTATTTAATCTGACAAGTCATCATTCATGTAAAATGGGACTTAAATATTTTTTTTGAAAATCATCCAAATCTTTTATTCCTGCCTCCTTCACAACAGGAAGTCAAAACTCTAAAGCTATTTGAGATTTAAAAGCCCAATGCAATGTACGAAACAATTAAATCCTAGTTCTGGGGAAAATATATACAGTACAGTTTGGAGGGATAATTGCACTGGGTGTTTACATGATACTAGAGAATTAGTGTTAATTTTCTTATGTATGAAAATGGCACAGCAGTCGTGTCAGAGCATAACCTTATTTTAGGGATAACGCCCTTATTTTTAGGAGATGCAATAATGAAGTATTTGGGAGTTAAGTGTCATGATGTCTGCAACTCTTTAAATAGTTCATATACAAAACATAGATGAAGCAAATATGGCAAAATATCTGAATTTAAGTAGTTGGTATATAGGTATTCGTTGTACTATTTTTCCTTTTTTTAGTTTTTTTTTTGAAAATTTATAATAAAATTGGAAATCACTAAAATATCACTTTAGAGAAATAATTCAGAATTGCTTAGTTTTATACACCTTACGTCCCCCCCGCCCCCATCAGGGGAACAGAGAACCACTGTTTGGGGCAGGTGATGGCATGGTAACAGATGACAGAGAAAACAGCTATTTCCCAGAATGAGTCTCCAACCAGCAAAGATAAACACAGTGAAAAGAAGAGGAGGCCAAAGGTAGGTGAGGATACAATAAGAGGGCACCCACCTATACATGAGCACTTTTCCAGGCCCTGGCAACTTCCACCTAGGTTGTTCAAGGAGGATGTGTGTGCAACCGTGGACACACCTGTATCTAGCTCTTAGGCTTTACAGCAAAAAGAAGAGGAAGGCACTAGGACACTGCAGATGTGCAAATGTCCCAATTTTCAAAAGGGAAAGTGTTCTGTTCTTTGAGAAGACAGTGGTTTAAAGCCATGCTTTATATCTACATATATTGAATCAGTATGTTGTACACCTGAAACTAATATGTTATATGTTAATTACATATCAATTAACAGCAAACAAAAAACCGCATGCTGCTGCACCTTTTGAAGCCATCTTGTTGTTGGCTACAGACTTACAAAGGGGACACACCCAAGGATGTTTTCCTAATGACATACACTAACATGGAAAAGCCTGCTCATTGCCTGCTTAGAGCTGACCCCCGCTTTACCATTCTGTCCCTCACTCTCCTAATTTGTAAGACAGGAAGAACGTGCCTATCTCATGGGTTTCCCGTGAGAATCAAATGAAACAGCATTTGTAAAGAGCCTAGCACTGAGCCTGTCACCTGTCACCAGGTAGGGACCAATAAGTGGTAGTCGTCATTACTATGTAGGTTTCCAGAATCAAAGCACTCAACTCTGTGTTTTATGATAATCTTCTAGCCCATGTGGAAAAATTAGGGGCAGGTTGTCAATATAAATAGGCTTATTCATATCTAGTTAAAAAACTTCCTCAAGAGGGCTGATGAACGGATCAATGTCAACCTAGAGAGAGGTTTTAAGTGTTCCAATAATTCATCTTTATCTTTTTTTGCTTCTACTTTTATATAAGACTGAAATGAATACCATTCAAAAATGTGGATGAAAAAATATTACAGAGACAACTGATACACCAGAGAGAAGAGCACTAAAGTACAGTGAGAACACGCCTAGAGGTGTGTGAAATGGTTCATTAGGGTGTGAGAAGGCAATTTGAGACTATTTCTGTCTATTCTTAAACTTGAAAAAAAAGTTAAGCTTTGCTAATATTCTAAATGCACTGAGTGACAGTGATATTGTCACCTGGTCTATAATGAAGAGGATGGCTTGTCAGGTAAGGTATACAAGGAGTCTGAGGGTTTCTATAACAATAGATGATTGAAGATAGTCTCCTATTTGTTTGTTCTCTTTCACTGTATTACCACACACAGCTGTTTAGTTGAGCTCTGTTAAGTGGCTTTATGGATTGCATTATCTAGTTTTAACTACAGAATCTTCCCTAAATGGACAGCTGGCTTAAAAAAAAAAAAGATTCCCCAAAGAAATCATGGATTGAAGATAATACTAATGAAGAAAGCACAAGTGAACAACAAGAAAATGGCAGAGAGGACAGTTCTACTGTTCCTGGCATCTGTACTATGCCAGCCATAGGAGATAAAACAAGAATGATCTAATGAAAGCTGATCAGAAATCAATAGAAAAATGTGAAATCACCAAAATGATTTGAGATATGGATTTGACTCACTAGTTGAACCTTGCCTTAAGTATATATTATGGCTTGAGATATTAGCTAATGACATCTGTATATACATTATAAAATAACAGACACATATCTCGAGGGTGGCTACTCAAAAGGTGTTTACAGGCGAAGTAATCCATTAAAAATATTTAGAGAAAATAATCCGGACTCAAATTTCAAAATAGGCTGGAACATGGGTCAATTTTAACCATAATGAACTGTAAATGAGATGAATGCAAAAAAAGTCCTGCATTTCAGGTCAAAACGTCCAATATACAAGTAAGGATGCGGGAGACTTGCCTACAAAGCTGTTCATGCCTCCCTCAGGGGAACTCTAGGGTCTAGAGACAGGGAGCAGATAGCCTCACTGTATTCTGCTGGCCCACAGGTGGAAGGCTGTTCAGTTTTACCAGAAACATACAGGCTTCCGCAGAGAGGCTGCAGGCCTTGCCTGGAGGCGTGACTAGAACCCTGGGAGGTAATTCTAACTCTGAATTCTGCCTCCGTGAAGACGCAGGACAGGATCTGCATAACAAACAAACAGAATTTAAACAGTTTAGCTTGTTTAAAGGTCCAATGGATGTGGTAGGCAACCCACTCAAATGTAACTCCATGATGATAGGAACTGTTGCTTCATCTTTGTCTTGTTCAATATTGCATCCCAACACCCGAGCTAATGGCTGGCGTCTAATATATGCTCAGCAAATGTTTGTTATCACGGTAGGGTAGGGCACGTCTCATCACTTGAGGTATTCATGAAGAGGCTGCAGGGGTTTTATCTCTAAGGAATTTCTGACCCTAAGATGCTACAATTTTATATTTGCATACAAGCTTTTCTTCGCCAAATTGAAATATCACTAACACAGGCCTCTGAGCCTCTTTACAAGTTTTTAATTGAACACTACAGATTTCTATGGATGAGATTCTCTATTCAGAACAACTTTGATTTTTTTTTCCCAAACAATTTGGGATTTTCTTTTAAATCTTTCTTTTTTTTTACTTCTGACAACTTTTTTTTTAACAAAAAATGTACAGAGAGATTCTTGAAGTCAATTCTGCCAGGAATTTGTCAACAGCAATACTTTGTCTTATCTCTCTCTATCCAAGAGACTGCAAATAAATACAAAAACGAATGTGGTATAACAAGCCTCAAAGTATTTTAGCTAAGGTTTAAGGAAGAAAAAATAATTAAGGACCATGAAGATACATGTACCTGAAGAAAAGGTAGATCTGGCCACATATCAAACTGATGACAGCATAGGGTCCATATTTGATATTTTCTGCAACTTGACAGGACAATAGAGAATCATTCCTTAAACCATTTCAGCTTATCAGAAATTAGACTCTTACAAAAAAAACTTCAAGTGGAAACTAATAGTGGAGGAAGTCACTGCCAAATTATGAATATAAAAAATATACATGATACCCTGAAGTAGCCCTGAACATTATCTCTTATGCTGTAGCTAAACTTAAAACAATTTTGCTCATCTCTTTTAAAATAAATATCAAACAAAGATCTGGTTTCCCATCAGCAGCAATATTAGTATATTTTAGTTAGTATTTTCTGTAGAACATTTTCAAAAGACACTTAGTAATTGTGATTTTATTTAGAAGATAAGAACTGTCCCAGCAAGTCCCTAGGGTAGGTGGCAGTCTGACTGGTCTTTCTAGAAAGCCTTGGAGAAACACTAACCCTCACAATTATCCACGAAAGACAGGCTAAGCATTAGTGGGACAATGCCCCGTGTGGGGAAGTGCTGTCAGAGAGACGCATCTGCTATTTGCCTGGATGTCAGCGGAAACCGCATCAGCCTCATGATAGAGGCTGGGTGGCCATCTGTGATGAGCGGGGCAGAGGAAGGATTCCTACACTGGAAGAGTCGAGATGACCTCTAAAGGCTACAAGCAACTCTAAAACTCTACAGCGTTAGGAGATGCTAAAAATGTGGGTCTGCTGGATGACTAGCTTCCGTGGAGATTTCCAGAGTGTGTGGAAAATACACTGTTCCTTCAAGACATAATCTAAAGGGCAAAAAGCAGGTCATTTTTTAATCACTGCATCCCATCACCAAGATTAAAACACAAAGAAAAGCATATTCAAATATAAGAGTTTCATTCATGCAATAGAATCAACTAAGGAGGTATCGTAAAAGAGCCCAGATCACGCAGTATCCACATTCAAGGTGGAGTGGAAGGCAGTGTCTCACCAAGAGAAGTATCAAAATGCAATACAAAAAACACCCAGCTCAGCTCTCTGTCAGTTCCTGCTAGTAGTGACGGGGCTATCATCTTGATGTTTGCTATCCCAGGGAGGAGAGCTGTCAGGAGACACAGGCAATTCTGTGGCTCCTCAGGCCCGGGATGACAGAAGCCCCTGAGTCCTGGGCCATGACAGATGCTGGACTGAGATAACCAAAAAGAATAGGAAATATACAGAACAGCAGCTGGGCCAGACAAATTCAACTTCCACCTGCTGTTGATTTACACATTCATCTCTCACACTCGATCCCAGCCCATGTAAAAATCTGCCAGCACGTGGAGAAATTAATCAATCTGGGGAAAGGGAGGGAGTTATCCATGGTCGATTTTATATTCTTTCTGTAAACACATTTGTGTAGCACAGAGGCAGCTGAGCTGAATGAACAGCAGTGGCTTTTTCTGCTTTCTGCTGTAATCACCCATACACCTGGGACTCACACAGCTCTCGCTGTTTTCTTAGATGAGAATTTTTTTTTTCCTGGGGTAAAGCTGGCTTTGGAAACTAATTAGATAAGCCTGTGTTTTTTGTTTGGCTACCAGAGGACACTCTGGCCACCTAATTTGCATTTCTGTCTTGTCCCTCCCTTGTTGCCTTTGTTGTTTTTCCTTTTGTCTGAACAGAGAACAAGAATGATTTCCAAGCACCGCTGGTCAAACATGTGACTCTTTAGGGTGTGTGTCTATATATATATGTAAAATTCAAGTGTCTCATTTGTTGCAAAACAACCTTTATTCTGAAGAACATTTCAGCTCAAGGAAATGCTCTTTAAAATGTCTAATTCCCCACTGTGATTTCCTTTAAAGTTCTAATTAGTTGTGCACAGTAATGAATTCTGTAAATTGCAGTGTTTCATTTAAAGCTTTTAAGGTACCCAAGGCTCTAATAATGAGTTTTGCCACCATCAACCTTTGAAGAAAGTAATTTTGAAATTTAGGTTTCATATTTTTGGAGAGGCCATACATCTTAGGAACAATCACAATGCTGAGTCTAAAATTAATATTTGTTGCTTAATGCCATCAAAATGTCAGATTAATGAGTAATTAACAACATTTGTCCATAATGTTATTTCCTTCTTTCTGCAAAGGCCAATGGCGTAATGGAGAATTCAAGCCATGAAACATCTTCCAACAAATATATTTCCAGAGTTTCCATTTTAAATAACTCATTAGGCCCATAACTGTCTTTTTTAATGGTCAGCAAACAGCTGGGTTTCGAGATAACACGGTGAACATAACATATTCATGTTATTTAAGCTATTTCTACATGTCACTAATACTCTTTGATTTGCTGGTCTTGAAGGGGAAAGAAACCATCACCACTGCTCTCCCTACAACATACACACACCCTTTTTTTAAAAAAAGAAAGGTTTATCTGCACCAACAACCTCCTTCTGTCATGCTCTGCTTGAGGACAACTAACTTCGTTTTTATTCTGTGTCTGGTTTTCAATCTTTCCTTCTCTTCTTGAACTTAATTGAAACTTGACACTCTTGGGGGACACGCCCCCTTCTCACCCTCCCTGACAGACAGGCAGGGAGCTGTCCTCTGGCCCCGGTCAGCTTCAGCCCAGGCCTCCCCGGGCATCCTCTCTCCATGCCCCTTCATGCTGGAGCCCATGGCCCACAGAGCCCTCCAGACGTTCAACTCCCTGCGGTCTGTTAACCCCCCTTTGTCTACACTGGCCTCCCTTCTCCCGTCCCAGGCTCAGCATTAATGATTGGGAAACGGCCCTCTCCAGTAGCCCAGCCTCCTGCCTTACCATTTTCCTAAGCCTCTCAAGTCAGTTCCCAGCCCGGCTCCATCCCCACCATCCATCCCGCCCATTCCTGCACCTGGGTCACAGATGGCGGAGACAGAAGGCACATCCTTACAAACCTGGTCTTTCACAGATTCAGACACGGCCAACTTGAGAAGCACAGAAGCTGCCATCCATCACTTCACACGGGTCTCGTGGTCTTCCTAACCCAGACCCCACAGCAGCTATGCCCGTCTGTCTGTTTCCCGTCTGCTTATCCTCCCAGCTTCTCCTCAATCCCCAGCCTGCAAGGGGAGACGGCCTACAGAGAAGGCCCACGCTCTGGTGTGCGCGCCCCTCATCCCCCGCCCCCTCCACTCTTCACTAAGGGAAGAAGAGCCTCTCCAGCCCGCCTTCCCCATGAATCCCACGTCACACCCCAGCCCACTCTCACTGCTCTCTCTTCCTACACTTAGCCTCTCTCTACTGAGCAGCTTTTCTCACACTTATTTTCTTTTAAAACCAAAACAAAAGCAAACCCTTTCTTTGACCTATTATTCCTCTCAGTCATCAACCTCTCACCTTCCATTTCCTGCCACACTCCTTGACTCTGCGCTGCCCACTTGCAGGCAGCCCGCGTGTTTATTCATTCCTCTCTTAACCTTCCACAGGCTGGCCTCCTTCTACCTTCACAGTTCTACTGACGACAACACTCAGCGTCCACCAAGCACCCGCCTCTTGACAAATTCATCAGCACTGCTCTATCCTTCCCTCTTGATCAGTGGTTCCCAGCACTTCCCGGACATAAGGATCACTGATCGCTGATCATAGGATCCTCACTGATCACTGAAAGTTTTAAAAAATATAGTGTCTGGACTGGGTCCTATCTGTAGACATTCAGATTTAATTGCTGCGGGGTGCGGCTCAGTCATCGGTACGTTTTTAAGAAGCACCCTAGGTGATGCTAATGTGTACCAGGTGCAGCCCTGTTCCCGAGATGATCACGACCCTCACCTGGTAAGTTCTCTGTCTGTGCTCCGGGCATGGGGCCCCTACTCTTCTCATCCTGACTCTTCCTTTCTGTCCTCACTTCTGATTCCTATGCTTTAGCACGCCCATGCATTTTCTCCAAGGGATAGTACCCCACCTCACGCACGTGTGCCTAATATAAATAATTTATAATTCCCAGTATGAAAAATGTCCGTATCTCCACTCCAGTGGAAACCTAAAAGCCAGTTCCCCTGTATGACTGTTGTGCATTTCTACCTGCATATTTTGCAGTGACTTGACGACCAAAATGAACTGATGTCTAAAAACCATCTCCATCTTATCAGTCCCATTCCTATCATTTGTACTACTACATATTACTTTTATTTCAATCTAAACTGCACTAAAATTAAAATCCTGAATAAGTGAAGCATCCACTGTAGAACTTCGCTTACTTCCAAATTAATGTAAAAGTAAATGAAACCACAAGGGAGACTCATTGTAGTCTACCAACTATATTATTTTTGGACAAAAAAAGGCCCTCCCCAGACCCATATGATACACAAGGAAACCTGCTTTCAAATCTCCTCATTACTGATCGTCAAGAAATAGTTAGCCCTGGGGTTCCCATCAAATGTGTTGATAGTTAAATTGACTTGTGAGTATTAACTGGCTTTGCCTCCATGACACCACAGGTAGACCTGGCACTTTGCATAGTTCAGCTCATCCCTGATTTCCCAGGAAGAGCACGGAGGAATATACACAAAATATTTGGTAAGAAAGATAGTTCCCACACTGCTCTCAAAGGCTCAAAGTGCCAATGACACGAAACATCTGGGATGAGGAGGCCTGAGGGGCAGGATGTGTGCCTGCCCAGGGCACACACCCAGCTTTTTTTTTTTTAATTGATGTATAGTTGATTTACAATGTAGTGTTAGTTTCTGCTCTACAGCAAAGTAATTCAGTTATATGTATATATGTATATATATATACATTCTTTTTTATATTCTCTTCCATTATGGTTTATCACAGGATATTGAATATAGTTTCCTGTGCTATAGAGTAGGTCCTTATTATTATCCATTCTACATATAACAGTTTGTATCTGCTAATCCCAAACTCACAATCCGTCCGCCCCAATCCCTCCCCCTTGGCAACCACAAGTCTGTTCTCTGTGTCTGTGAGTCACACACTCAGCTTTGATGAAGCCAAACAGTTTCTTCATCTTGCTCCGGAGCCTCACGTGGGTCCAACACACTTTACTTCTCATGCTCACCCTCTGCAGACCCCGCTGCCCAAGTTTGTTTTCCATCTCAAGAACTGAGTCTGAGATGCACCCTTGCAGCTGCTACTAGTGCTGTTTAATTCTGCCCAGTCGCTTGTCTTCTCAAATAACGAAACAGCCAACACAAGTCATGAAAATCACATTAAAAATATCACTTGAAGTGTGCTCTTGACGTTTTCTTACAGACGTGTTATCTATTTTTTAAAAATCAGAAAATGATTATTTTTTTCTCAATCTGCCTAGCCACAGGTGAGTCCCACCTCTGCCTGTAGATGCTGTCCTGGTAGAGCTTAACTAGGACTGCAGTTAAGCCACATTGGTTGACAATATCACAGAATTGCCCCACCAACTCACCTTCTTAAATCCCACCCTGTTCACTGTTCTCAAACACTTACGAGCACCAAGAGAACTTCTGGAAATCAATCCTTTTTTGCCATCAGGAATTCAGGCCCATGATGGGCAAGGTCTGGTGCCCACAGCCCTGGAGAAACCAAGCTCAGTAAACGTTCACCATAGCCTGATCCAGGGTGCCCCAGGAGGGAACTGGTAGGAAAAGACAGAAACCACCAGCCCTGTAAGATCTACACAGCACTCTCTTCCCTTTGTGTGGATTACTGCAACAGAACAAGCTTCTTCCACATAACGAGGCAACGAGATCTGACTTGATAATGAACCTCAGCTCAACATCATTTACACGAGACGATACATATTACCCAGAAAAGACTTACAAATGTATGTTACAACAGGACAACCATCCCAGTGTGAAGATAACGGGGAATGTGGGGGGAGCATGTGATTCTACAGCCTCTGCCCAAAAAGTGTAGGAAAGAGAAGCAGGGGAGAAAAGAATGTGCTGAGTAGCAGGATGGGGGATGATCACCTCCCAGTCGATAAGCCTCAATGAATGTTCAGCCCCAGGAGACACTAGGCTGGAGGGCTCGCTATGTTGAAGACTTCATAACACAAGAGACAGTGATAATTCACTTTGGGAAAGGACATGGCAGGATTCATCTAATCAAAAGATGGGTACACATATTCATGGGATATGGGTACCCAGGTTCACAGCAACACTATTCGCAAGAGCCAAGAGGTGAAAAAATCCAGATGTCCACTAACAGATGAATGGATAAACAAAATGGAGTATATATATATATATATATATATATATATATATATATATACACTTACAATGGAATATTATTCAGCCTTAAAGAGGAAGGAAAGCCTGTCATCTGTTGCAATATGGATGACCCTTGAGGACATCACATTAAGTGAAATAAGCCAGTCACAGAAGGACAAATACTGTATGATGCCACTGACATGAGGTATCTAAAGCATTCAAATTCATAGAAACAGGGAGCAGAATGGTGATTACTGGGGGCTGGGGAGAAGGAGAAAAGGGGAGTTGGTGTTTAATGGGTAAAGAGTTTCAGTTTTGCAAGATGAGAAAGCTCAGCAGATCTTTAACACAACAATGTGAATGTACTTAAACACTACTGAACTGCACACTTAAAAATAATTAAGATTGGGCTTCCCTGGTGACGCAGTGGTTGAGAATCTGCCTGCCAATGCAGGGGACACGGGTTCGAGCCCTGGTCTGGGAAGATCCCATGTGCCGCGGAGCGGCTGGGCCCGTGAGCCACAATTACTGAGCCTGTGCGTCTGGAGCCTGTGCTCTGCAACAAGAGAGGCCGCAATAGTGAGAGGCCCGCACACCGCGATGAAGAGTGGCCCCCACTTGCCACAACTAGAGAAAGCCCTCGCACAGAAACGAAGACCCAACACAGCCATAAATAAATAAATAAAAACAAATACTTTAAAAAAAAATTAAGATGGAAAATGTTGCATGTTTTTTACCACAATAAAAAAATGCAAAAAGAAATATGGCAAGTGTGTGTGTGTGTGTGTGTGTGTGTGTGTGTGTTTAGCAGCTACAAGACTCTAAGTTTTCCCTTTTGGCAGAGAATCTAAATGGTCTCTCCCTTATCATGCAACAGGTATAATAAAACCCCAAACTGGATCATTATTGGTTGGATTAATCGTGCTTTAGTGTCAATCAAGACAGAGCAATATTAATGCTCCTCTAACCTCCTTTCACTTAATATTTCAGTCTTTATAAAACTTAACTGTGAAACGTCTGTAACTTGCTCTCCATGTTCGTGAGCCAATGACAAAAAAACTCATAAATATGAAGACCCCACCCACACCTGTGCCTCGTTTCACACCAGCCCCAGAAGAGAGGCAATCCATCAGCCAGACATTGATACTAGAATTGAGGGCTTCACAATCAATCCCTTTTTCTGTTAAAGTCAAAAAATTCCTAGTGGTCAAAATGTAACTCTTTTTTGCTGTTTTATGAGTTGGTATTGCTTCAGCAAATTAATACCATTTGTGGTTCCTTACCTTTTGGTTTGGATGCAGAAGAGATGAAGGAATTTCATGGCAATGGGCGGGACACAGCAGCCGATCACCAGGTTGGAAAGCAGAGCAATAAAGAAAAGGAAGGAGAAAACTGTTAGTTTATGTCCTTGGAAAGAAGGACAAAGTACACCCCCGAGTAACGTCTATCGCTTGAAGAACACAGCAAGAGCACAACGTAGAGATATTTTGAAACACAGTGACACGCTTCATCACAGTGACCTCTCCTTCCATCATAATTAGAAACCTAGCGCTTCTGGCACCAAGAACAAAGACAAGACTCTTCGTCATCTAGTAAGGACTTCCCTCCCCAAGCTTGTCTTTTCTTAGCTGTTGATTCTGTTACTAAAAACACGTAGGACATCATTCCTCCTTCAACAGGGCAGAACAACAGGCTCTGTGGGCACAGATTTCTATCCTTGCAACCCTTTCTTCTGAACCCAAGAAGAGAATTCCACTTCCGGCACCTACTTCCAACACACCAGTACCGACTGCTATGTCCCCAACATATGAGAAGTGTGCTATGAAAGCATCAGGACACATGGCGTCTGGGTGAGAGGCCTTGGGTGCGGGAATGCCACTGTTCTGCAGTCCCAGTAGGTGCAGGGCAGCCCTCTCCAGCGGGGGGCGGTGTCAGGCCACCACCTCTCCCATCCTTGTAAGAGCTGAGCTATCACAGGCACTGGACAGTGGTGCTCATACCTCAGAAGTTCCTAGACACACACACACACCTCAGAAGTTCCTAGACACACACACACCTCAGAAGTTCCTAGACACACACACACACACCTCAGAAGTTCCTAGACACACACACACACACCTCAGAAGTTCCTAGACACACACACACACCTCAGAAGTTCCTAGACACACACACACACACACACCTCAGAAGTTCCTAGACACACACACACACACACACACACACTCACTCACTCTTCCTAATATGCTGGATCCCAAATGCATGTGCGCCCTCATTAAAGCTGTGTGGCCAAGCTTAGGAGAAGGAAGTTGTGTTGACTGTGACATCTGGAGGAAACCACACTGGAGAAACCACGAAAGGAGAGAAGGGGAAGGCCCCTCCCCGCAGGCATTAAGGAACACACATTATCCAGTGCTGAGATATACTAAACAGATGCGATTTGGGGGAACCTGTCTTTTCTTGTTATAAAAGGCAAATTCTCACAGCCTGGCTCAAAATTTAAGAGAGTCTCCTGGGAACACTGTCTTTCCTAACATAGCTTAAGGCATGATTTCAATGCCTATTGTTAGCTGTATGAGGTGAGCCTTTCACAGAATATGCTTCTAATTCGGCTGACTTTTTTACTCCTGGCAGAGGGCAGGGGGGCAATGACAGGCCTTACTGAATACCAGCCCGACGGACGGTCCAGCAAGCTGAAGCACTGTCCACATGGCAGGAGGATGGAGAGGATATGCATTTCCTCTCTCACAAAAAAGCATCACGAGTCCCCTTCTCATCCAAACAGTATCCAGCACAGAAGGACACACAGCTCTCAGTCAGGGCAAAGGACATAGTTAACCTGGATCCGGATAGACTTGGAGCTCCTAACTGTCCTCCAAATTTCCTTTCCTTTCCTCCCGGGCACACAGCTGGACTGCACACCCAGCCTCCCTTGAAGAAAGCTGTGGCCGTATGGCTGCATCCTGGTCAATGGACCGTGGGTGCAAGTGATACATGCCACCTCCAAGACTGGCCCACAAAACCGCCAGCCCAACCCTCCACTCTCCCTTCCCTGGTCTGCGGGCTGGATGGTGACGTCCAGGGTGAAGACGGCAGAGCTTCGTCACCCTGGGGCCCTGAATGACTCTGTGGAGCACAGCCTCCCCCCGTCCAGCTACTGATGTTTATGGGCAAGAGAAACAAACTTCTACTGTGCTGAGCCACTGGGTCTGGGAGTTTACCTGCCACAAGGGCCCATGTTCCTCTTAACTAATTCACCAGTTTTACTCCCTGGTGAGGGGCTAGCTGCCAGCTCTTAGCTTCTCTTAGATGCCTCTGCCTGCTTCCAACAAATCCCTCCCTTGCCCTTGAGCCAATCTGAACGCGTGTTCTTCCTCAGTGAATCTCTGAGTAAAAGATGGGCTTGAAGCAAATGCTCTAGAAGCCCAGCGATGGGCACAGGTGACCTGCTCGGGAGGGGGAGGAGCAGGTGGCTTTGTGATCCCCTTCGCGCAGCTCAGAAGGGCTGAAAGCACGGAAAGAAGGACGACTGACGGGCATCAACAGGGCTCCCTACCAAGGACATCAATTAGGTTGTTCGTCTTAGCCTACCTACGTCAGAAGAAACAAATAGGCTTAAATTAATTCAGAAGGCACATAGAAAAGAACTTCCTGCCAGCAACTGGAATGTCTTAGATCAGACCACAAGGTCTGATGACTTCAAGCTAAATATGAACAGGCAGACAACTGCTCCCAGTTGGTCTGGGGTCAAGCCTTTACTGACCATCCCTCCTGTGACCTTTATACTAAGGAAGCAAACTTTCCAGAGGAGAAAACAAAGAAAAGCTCTCTAGTAGTTTTCCTTATAATCCATGCTGTGCTGTGAGGAGACAATTACTAGGGATTGTTCAGCAAAGGGATGTAGCAATAACTCTGTCCACCTTAGGAAAAACATGTCTACACACCTCATAACACACTCCGTAGAGCCTGAGACAGCCACCCCCATGGCCACATCTGTCTCCTGCTGCTGGAGATGCATACATTCACTTAATATACATGTACGGAGCATCTGTAATGTGTATGACACTGGACTCGGGGCTGTAGGGGAAGCCAGGACTCACAATCTATAGTCCCTGTCTTCAAGATGCTTACCAACTACTAACAGAAGCAGGACATAAGCATGAGAGGTTCAATAACATAACAAGGCAATAGTACACATGATGTCACAAAGAGTACAGCCTAATCACTGTGCAGAATTCAGCCTATCGTTTGTATCCAATTTGTTTTTCAAACATATTAATTTGCCAGTATCACTGTTCCCTGGAACTCCCAATTCCAGCTGGCCTGTGTGATTTATTTCCTCGTAACATATATCACTTTGTAAATCAGTGTTTCATTGACTGTGTTTACTAAGCTTGACAAAGGCAGGGATTTTCTCTCTTTTGTTCACTACTGTACCGCAGTGCCTCACACAGTGCCAGGCACATGGTGGATGCATAATAAATATTTGTCAAATGAATGAAAACTACTCCAAGTGTCTAAGTACAGAAATTAATAATAAACAATCACCTTGCTCTTAAAAATAGCCTTTAGCCTCACACAAAACGTCCCAGTGGTCCTCAGACTCTCTGAGGACAATAGCCAGGGCCCCCTCAGCCTGCTCACCAATGGAAATACAGAGCACGGCTACAAACTGACAAGGATCTCAGTGTCAAACCCAAGATGCTGGTATTTAGAAGATGCAGTGGGCAAAGCTCGTGTTTCACATGGCTAGCTGATTATTTAAAATAGTAATGTTATAGCCAGGAAGGTGACCCTCAGTCACCCCCGTGTCCAGAGGGCCATTAGAGCAATCAATGCCATTTAAAATACGGCAGTAACATTTAAAAAGCAGAATGGACGCCCTGCATAAAATGCATGGACTAAGACAACACAACCCGAAGCTACAAGAGCAAAACGCTGAATCACTGGCCTCTTTACTCAGCTAGCAAGAGGCTGAAAAGAACCTCGGGGGCAGAAGAATTGAGCTGCGCACCCCTGTCACTCACCATATCTTCTTGATTCAGGACGCCCACCAATATTGCACAGCCTCCCAAGGAAGCTTGAAACTCAGATTCCTGTTTCTCTCCTAGCAATCTCCGTGCCAGGTATTTATTTTACATTCTGTGCTCCTATGGCACGGATAGGGAAAAACTAGCTCTCAGGAGTTCCTCCAGAATACGCTGTATTTAATCACTAGATGAAATGAACAGGACTTGGCCTTGTTCATCTGTGTTCGTCTCACAGCTGTGACCGAGCGGGCAGTTCAGAGAGCAAATGACTGATGTCATCCATCTTGGTCACTGTAGCTGGCATAAAAAATACAGATCCTTGTCTGTAGCGTGCCCAGGAAACAAACCAGAAAAGAATCTCATTATAGTCAAGACCAGGCCAGCAGACGTGTACGGAGCTGGTTTCATGTGCACGGAAAATTATGCAGAAACCAATCTGCCAGGGACAACAGTTTAATTTTCAAAGGCAAAACTTGGCCCTAAGTGACCAAGCTAAGAATAGATTTTTTACTGAAAGTATCTTCATTTGTCAGACACAAAGAGTCCTCTTCGGGAAACGAGAAGGCCTACTTCCCGCAGAACTGAGAGGGGAAAGTTGTCATTGGGCGGTAGGGGTCCCCCTCGGAGATTTAGTCTAATGAAAAGACAAAAGGCTTGAACCTCATGGCTCCCAGACAGAGGATTGGTTTAATCATTCTGTCCTCCTTTATGCTGTACATAATCTCCCCCGGGGTTTAATTTTTAATAAATTGTGTGCGTTGGAAAGCATGTGTGTGCCTGCATGTACACAGACACGCACACACACTTAGAGAAAGTATGGCTTTATTAACTCCCCAACTGCTGGTACCAGAATGTCAGCGATACACTCTACCCCCAATTACAAGCACTGCACTTCTAACGCATATTACACAAACGTGGAAGCTACTTTTACCTATCTTTCCATTTTTCTCTTGGAGTCCCTGCCGACCCTGCTAAAGGGAAGCGCTAATAAAACTTGGGCTACAAAGCCAATTTTTCAGCTTGTGAGGCCAGGCAGTAGAGATATGAACAAATCATCTCGAAGAATAAAGACGTCCAAAGGAGTGGGACAGGCCCTCTGCAGAGGGCAGAGGTTTAAAGCGCAGTGCGGTGGAAGTGACAAAGGCAGAGGTCTTTGTGACTATTTCCATCCTGGGGTATATCACCTTGCATTGTGATTTCCCTTTTTACACAAGTGTCTCTCCCACTAGACTGTGAACACTCTGTGGGAAGGGGCTGTTTATTACTGACTCTTGTAGCCAAAGCTCCCGGAGAAGAATCTATGGGCAGGAGACCTTCAGAAACCTTATCTCACTGGTTGATAACTCATGGGGTGCTTTCATTCCCAATTCACAGAAAAGCAAATTGAGACGTGGAGATCTCAAGTTGCTTGCCCCAGCTCACAGAGCTAGTAAGTAGCAGACCTGGGACACAAAGCTCAGTCGGTTGGGTCCCCACCTTTCTGTTATGCCTGCTCTGTCCCTGCACACAGAATCTGGGAAATGAGCAGTTACAGAATAAATGGACAACGCCATGAGACTTGGACGTTTAGATACAAGGGAAGGGTGGTCACTAAAACTCGGGGGTGAATGGTGTGTGGATTAATTAATGGGGAGATACCAGCCTAGGAAACACACAGGACAGTGACGGGGGTCCACACTTCAGTGCCAGGCAGTGGGTGGACATACCACAGGGAGCACCTAGGAGAAGTGATGACCCAGCCACACCCAGTGTGCCAAGCGCCCCCCACCCCACTGAATCACCTCTGCTCAGCCCTCTGTGTTACAGGTGCCCCCTGCAAGGGTGAAGGGACCTGGTATCTAAGGTTGAAGACGTTGTTAAGTTCTAAAGAATCAGCAAACAACTGACTTGTTGAAGCATGACCCATCTTTAAATTGGGACCTGTCCATGTCTTTCTCTTTATAATATGAAGGACGCCACTGATCACTGGCTTGGTTTTTGCTACTGGGCACCAATCACGTACCTTTTTCTATTATAATTACTTTTCCTTTGGGTGGAGATTGAATTACAACATTTCAATGCCTTGCAGCTCTTAATGTCGATATATTTCTATCCTCCCATCACTACTTACCACGACCAATTTTGCTAAAAACAATGGAAATTTTAAAGCACTATCCTTAAAAGACAATTCCTGACTAAAAAGACGCTGTATTTGCTCTTCCATTGTTATCTGCAGTCCCTGCTTTTCACGAGAGCCATTAGGCCAGGAGCTATATGGCTTCGTTCTAAATAGCTCCTAGAGGGAAAGAGATGGAGCGCTTCTCCCCTCACGCACGTCACAGCTCCCTACTGACAAACACAGGTGGGCACAGTGGTTCTGCTACAGCCCTGGCAAGTCCTTGTTTACTGCAAATTCCATTTATTGTTCTGAGGCAGTAGAATGTACTTAAGTAATAACAGAATTACCTGGAGAGCTTTTGTAAAAATGATTCCTAAACCCCATCCCTGGAGATTCTGGGGTGGAGCCTCGGAATGTGTATTTAACAAGCACTCAGGTGAGTCCGTGAGGGGTTCGGGCTTGGGAAACACAGTTCTGCCTAATAAACCAGAGGTGATGCAATAGAGACAATCTGTAGCTCACAGAACCTGCAAAGATCACCACCTCCTTTCATTTCAACAGTGGTCAGAACATACTTAGCAGGTGCCCAGCAGGCACTGGGTCTCACTGTGGAAGGCAGCAGGGAGCACAAAGGAGGAAGGCCTTCTCCTCCAGAGGAGGTTGAAGCCTGGCCGTGTCCCTTGTACCCGTATCTGTCTGGTTGGTCTGGACTAAGTCATACCTGTGAGTAACTGGCGTGAGCGTCCTGGGATCTGTGCAATGGGGGCAGGTCTGCCTAAGTGTGCCCTGCAAGGTAGATGAGCTCTTCCACTGTGGTGAACATGTTTATTCTCTCTCTGTGCTGTGAGTGAATCTGTATTGTGTTTGCAGGGGTGGGCTGGGTGGCTGAGCAGATTCTTATTGAAAAAGTAACAATGTTGCCTTTTATAAGAGAAATTTTGATCTAAAACGCATTTCAAAACTACATAAGAATGTCGGAGACAGGAGAAGCTCGATAATTCGTCAATCGCATCCACTGAAAATATAATTATGAGAAAAATGAACTGTAATGATATAATAGATCTTTTTGTGTTATTTAAAGACTAAGCAATGAAGGAGGAGGGTGATAAGCATGAGGAGAATGCAGCTATAAACACATCTGAATTAATCTCAGGACCACGTGAGGCGACACTCACCCCACCTTCATCTCCAGCCTGGGACAGAGGCAGCGCAGAGAACTCTGTGCTTTGGAGTCTTGACATATCGGGGTTCAAATCCCAGCTTCACTACTTAAATGAGTTGTCTGACCTTGAGCAAACCGTGCATACGCTCACTGAGCCTTCTCTTTCTTATGGGAGTGGTGTAAGGATTAGAGCTAATATTGCGGAGCACAGGGCCTGCCACGTAGCAGGCACTGGATAAATGGAAGCTATTTACTGTTATTATTGCTTGTTGTTGTTAAGGGTAGTTTAGGGAAGGAGAGACTCAAAGATCTAGGATTCACAGATTTCACAGATGATCTCAATGTATATTTTAATTTTGAAGGATGGGTTGGACCATTTGAAGCTCTATCCCCATGTCCAACTTGGTGACCTGGTGTCCTGCACTCTGCCCAGGTGGTTTCCAGCAGGTCGTCTGCCTCTGCCCGACTAAGCAGCAGTTTCTAGACTGAAGTGGTACAAGCTGCTGCCCCCAGGAGAGCCCCAAACAATTCTTCTTCTCAAACCCAACAGGGAGCAAAGGACCACTCACTGTCCTCACCCCCAAATGGAAGTCTGCTGCAATGTTGATATAATCAAGAAGTAAGGAAAAAGAAAAGATAATCCAATTGCATCCCTTCCATTAATAAAGACAATTGAGATTTCTCTTGATTTGTTTGCAATAATTTCCCACTTTTTCCTGAATGGAAACATGCTGCCATTTTCCAGCATGGTATGGTGACCAGGGTTAGAATTTCTAAGACGCTACAATCATCATTACACATGAAATGTGATCTATTAGCTAATAGGTATAACAGTGAAAACAACCCTGCCTGGAGTCTTTACAGGGCCTAGAGAAAGCCTGATTTACTAGGCTCCTCATTCAAACCCTGACCTACGCATTTATCAAACAAAGGCATCCATTCTGCAAAACACTACCAGAAAGTTACTACCCAACTAAGTGCTTCAGACATCTGAGGGTTGCATTCTATTTTGCTCTAATTCTATTACTTAAGATTTTGTAAGTTGTCTGATTAGAAGGCTGATTTACTTACGGCGCTAATAGAAACGACAAGTATGACACGTGCTCCTCTAACCCGTCTCAGTTGTTTTCGAGGTACCACTAGTGTGGTGACGCATGCTAGGCATCCAGGCCTTTAATGACGGAAGGCCGCAGGCAATGCTCACGTACTTTTAGGCACACATCAAGTGTACATTCAAAGCACTGCTGAGGAATTTAACAGAAGTGTCGATCCATGCTCTTTTGCCCGATCCCAAGTCACCCAGCTGTCGCTAAACGTGTTTTATACCAACTTTAATGCAGTAGTGAAAGCCAGACGAACACACGCAGGAATAATGGGGATTAAAAAACATTTTCCAAGTATTATATACCTTTTCACGCTGGTGTCTTCGGGTAAGTTATTATCCAAGGAAAGTTCTTCAAAAATAAATTATCATCAGAAGATACATTGAAGAATGAAATAAACCACTGTTTCTCATATGTTATGAGCCTTAAGAGAACAATAAGACTAAAAATGAATAAAGAATTTTTGGATTATCTTGTGACTCTACAGTTTCCAATCTGAAGAACACACAACAGCTGCTTTACAGCACAGAGACTTCTCCCCTGCTAGGCAGTGGACTCAGAACGAGAGATGGAGGGTGTAGATTTCACCGTGCAGCAGGATGCTGAGTAGGACTTGGGCCACTGCCTCATACTGGTCAAGTGGGCCTAAGTCCCCTTGCCAGGACCCTGTCCGAAAGGGCAGCCTGCAGATAAAGAGACCTCACGAAGAAAAGGCTGTAGGTTATATCATTAGGTGACTGTATTGAGGAGAGTCAACACTGGATGTCCCGTACCTGGGAACCATGCAGTGGAGAGTCCCCAAAAGGGGCCCTGAAGAACACTCCTTTGGGTTGGATGTCTGCCACCTGGCAGGCACCCACCCTCAGCCATACCTACAGAGAGAGGCCTGCAGCCACGACCAGGGATGTGAAGGACACCTGTCTCTCCTCCCCACCCTAACTTAAGAGACACAGGATGAGACAAGGGGAGGGGTGAGACTGTCCCAGAGCTCCAGCACATCCTCCACCCTTCCCCAAGGTGTGGGGAGGAGACAGAGAGAGTAGCCCTGCCCCTCCCCCACTTCCTTAAGCCCAAAGAGGGCAAGTGCTGGAAGAAAGGGGCAAAGATGAGATTTACAAAGGATATGGGACTGGTGCTTTAAAGCAGATGGTTCTGAGTTTACTTTTAATTAATGAAAATAATTAGGGTTCCACCAAAGATGTTCAATTTAATAAATCTTTCCTGAGGTTCTACTATGTGCCAGGCACTATTTTAGGCACTTGGGTGACAATGACACAGATGAACAAAACAGGCAAGATCCCCTCCCCTCTTGCTACTAGTGGGGGAAAGGAGAGTTAACCCAGCACGGTTAATTAACAACAGTGAACGGAGAAAAATAAAACTACTGAACCTCTACCAAGTTCAGGCCAGTCAATAAACCAGTTTCAATAGCTTTCAAAGATTTAGCAATTTTTTTTCTGAAAGTTTTGCTTTCAGGAAAAACACTGCCTTCTGCAAAAGTGCCCAGAGATCAAAGAGCTGCTTAAGAGGAGGAAAGGAAGGCTGAAGGGAGAAGTGACTAATAGAACAATGTATGTATGTAGAGAAATTAAATGTCTTAAGCATTCTCAGAAAAGAGTATGTTGAGGTTTTACAAGCTGAGATGGCAGCTGTATCCGATGGATATTTGATCCCATTTCTTCCGTTAACACTCTCCTGGGAGATGGGACTAGAGGGCAAGGTGGGGACACCCAGGAAACCATGAATTTAGAGAGATGCTTAAGGGCACTCAAGATCAGCTGAAATAGACTAGAATGGCCAGGTAAGAATTTAAGACCTGCTTTCAATTATACCAAGGCAAGCATGACTGTGTTTTCTAAATATTTTCTCTTAGAAAGTCATTATTTATACAGTAAATAGGTCCACGTTATGAACAACTCAAAAAATCTTTGAAAGAACACCCAAAGTTTCCTCTTTCCTTTCCTCTTCCCTTCATCTCTCTCCCTTCCCAGTTGCTGATTTGACTCCATCTTCCCAGGGAAGGACTCTGAGGGTCACATCTGAGAGGTCTGGCGGGCATGAGACTCATGAAGCCTGATGGAGACAAGGAACCTCTGGCATCTTCGGGGTGATGGCTCTGAATCCCAGAGTGAATTCTACTCCCCATTCTCCTTCCTGAAATGGATCACTGCTTTCTTCTCAAAAGCCCCTTTCTGGGCTGGAGTGTCCCTTTTTCTTCTAAGATTGGTGTGTACTTCCTTGGCGGATTCCATCCAAGGTACAGTGTGTATGAGCCAAGCTTTATCTTCTCAGGATAATAAAAGTGGCCTAAGAAGTGGGTCAGTACAAAGCATGACTGCAGTGATGTCATGGGAGGCCTCTGGTACCCTAATGAGCCCGGGTTATAGTTTAAATTAATGTCAAATTATTACCCTGAATAATGCTAAAGGTTGTCTACTAAGGCCTCAGTTCCTGGCTGTTCACAAGGTAGAGTGGTATAGATGATGGTAGTTACTTTTAAATAACTGGGTGTAATAGGGGAGAACAAACCTGACTCCACATTAGATCTGTTCTGTTGCCTGTGCTCTGCACCTTTTGTAAAACAATGTTGCCTATAGCCTGAAATATACAGGATAGCCTGTTCTCAGGACTCTGACCTTTAAGAGTCCATTCATATAGAGATACAAAGTTGCAAAACAGAAAATAACATTTGTTTTACTGGAGGTTTCAAGGAACATCCTGACCTGACCTATGTAGATATCTGCAAGAACAAAGGATTCCAACACCAAGAAGTTTGTACAACTAACCACGCCCTCCCTCACCTTGCCTTTAATAAAAGTGTTTTGCTGAAACCCTTTGAGAAGTTCGGAGTTTTTTGGGCAGAAGCCATCTGTCTCCTTGCATGGCCCTGCGATAACCTTTCTCTGCTCCAAACTCTGATGTTTTGGTTTGTTTGGCCTCACTGTGTGTCAGGTACTCGAAATTCGTTCGGTAACATGGGTACTAAAAAAGATAAGGACACTTCTACTCTGAAACCTTCCAGCTTTCCAAAATGAGTTCACTTTTTTTTTTAAACATCTTTATTGGAGTATGATTGCTTTACAACGGTGTGTTAGTTTCTGCTTTATAACAAAGTGAATCAGCTATACATATACATATATCCCCATATCCCCTCCCTCTTGCATCTCCCTCCCCCCCTCCCTATCCCACCCCTCTAGGTGGTCACAAAGCACTGAGCTGATCTTAACACTGCCCCTGGATAATGTCAGCCCACAGGGTGCTAATGGCCCCGGAAGCTCCTCAGAGCAAACACAGGATTAACATCACAAATTCCTCATTGGGGAAACCAAAGTGCCAGCGCAGCTCAAAATCTTTTAATGTCGTGCCTGCAAAATGCTCTTTCTTAATAAACCAGTAAATTTTCCAGCCTGGCACAGCCAAGCCTGGCTAATTCTTTTTAGACAACCAAGAGAAAACTCTAGCTTCAATTCTTTTAGGAAACTATTGGCCTAATTAAGCCCAACAGCCAGAATGCTAAATGCAAATCTTAGTCCTCCAGTAATTTAGCTCAAGCAGCAAAGCTACTTTCCCTTTTCTTGTTCCCACTAAGTATTTTGTCATCATGAATTGAGAATAATAAAAATAAACCGACGCCGGTAAATGTAACTCCAGACAGGGTACTGGGTTGTATGGAAATCTATGGGGCTGACATTAATAAAATTCTGTTTAATACATTAAAATAGTATTTTATAGGAAAATTTCAACATGTGCCACAAAGAGGAGGCATGCTGAACCCATTGACATTTAGCTAACAGAATTTTAATAGACTTGAGCTGGCCTAGGAAGGAAGAAAAATAGGAAAGAAATGCCAACCAGATGACTCTCTAGAGGATAATTCATTTTGGTTTTATGTGACATTAAATATCACTTCCTCCACCAAGGTTAGAACCTGCATTAGGCTTAACAAAGCAATTTTCACCCATTCCCAAACTCCATCGTCATGGTTGCCAGATCAACCCCAGGGTCTGGGGCACTGCTACCAACCATTCTAACAAAAGCAAGACAGTTCCCTGTGAGTGATGCCATTTTCCATTTGACTGTGCCTATGCACCCGGATCACAAGTACCCGTGGCTTAGGGAACACTGTTGGAACTTCTGTCCTCTTGGCCGAGTCTGACGGCTGGCTTGAGTTCACCTGGTCCACGGCTATCATTGGCTATCGCTCTGGATAGAAGCTCTGCAGCTCTGTAGGCAGATTCCCTCCTGTGGGGCAGGTCCAGAGCCCTCAGCCCTGGTTACTCAACTGATTAGTACTTCACAGGGCAGGGAAAGCAAAGTGCTCTCCAACCCCCAAGTGACCAGAGTCTTCAGAGTATTTCTCTCCTTCCTTTGTTTTTCTTCTTCCCATCCCCCTTTTCCTATTTACCTTCTTACTCTTCTTCCCATTTTCCTTCTCTTAAAACTGCCCATGAAGTGATATCTTAGCATTTGTCCAATGTTTTCATGTTCTTCTCATAATTTGAAGGTGATTTGAACATTTTATATTTCTTTCTAAATATATATTTTTTAAAGGCACTAAAATACATTGATTTTTGTTTGTGCTCTGTCATCGTAAGATTTTGATAGTTTAAACTTTTGCTATTCTTGACCTGCTTTAAATATGAAAGTTTTTTTTTTTGCCTTTTCTTTTTTTTTTTTGCCTTTCTGTTTTTCAATGGCTCCTTTTCATTCTATATGCTTCAAATGAGCACTAAACTTCAGTTGTCAAGTCTCCGGGTTTTCTTATTTGCAGATTCCTTTCACTTGTACAGATTCGCAAGTTTAGTGCTTTAGTTCAGAACTCAAGCTTCCCTTTACCCAAACCTTTTTACTGAGCACCTACATAAGCCAGGAAAAGGGCCAGGCACTGGTGGGGGGGGGGGGGTTCATCGTTCAACAAGATAAGGTAACTGGCTTATATTCCAGAAGGGGAGACAGTAAAGTCTAAATATATAAAATATTCAGAGGTGTTGCCATGTGTTACAAAGAAAATCACTCGCATGCTTTGGGAGAACAGGCAGGAGGCCTGATTGAGATGGGTGGTCAGAGAAGACCTCTCCAAGGAGCTGGTTTTTAAGGGAGCCAGCTGGGCAAGGAGGTGGGGCAGAAAATTTCAGGGGAAGGAACATCAGGCACAGAAGCCCTGAGGCAGGAAGGAGCTTGCGTTTTCTAGGAACTTGGAAAGAATTTGTGAGCGACTGGGGCCCAGCCAAAGGGGAGAAAGTGACATGGGACAAGACTCAGAGAGCAGGACCAGAGCTCACAGGAGGCTTCTGAAGAAACTGGATTTTATTAAGGAAGTCACTGAAAGACTTTAAGCAGGGGGATGGCATGACGTAATTTTTGTGGTATTTCTCTTTACGCATCACTCTAGGAGAATCTCAACTCCTGTCTCTGACTGCAGTCCAGAGTACTTTCTAACACATTCTCAAGACCAAATTACTAGTTACATCCACAAAACACACCAATATCCTGAATCTACCCCCAAATGAACTCCACTTAGAAGAAAATAGGACAATATGTACCTTTATGAACTCAAACATTTCTGAAGGCGTATAATCGACTCAACTGTAAAATGACAGATCCATCTAGTTTCTAAAAATTAGGATCTACAGCTTCCTGCCTGTACATATTTGGTTTTGTTTTATTTTTTCTTCATCATCTCCTTAGAAAGCACTAACAAGTATTATAACATAATGAAATGTGTACAATAGTTTCCCCAAATATTTTATTGAAATGATAAAGCAGTTATTTAAAAAAAAAAATCAAGGAACACATTATAAGAAGAATGAAAAGAATACAAGATGTAAATAGGAACTAATAGCCACATATCTAAGTCAGTGTAGCTATTGAATTTTAGGTGATAAGCAGAAAGGAAATGAAAGAAAAAGTTAATCTTCTTTAGAAACAATCAGTAACATAATCCCCCCTTCCCTGCCTTTTATCTGATCCAATCAATCACACATTTATTGTGAACTTACTATTGGTGTGTGCTGTGATTCACTCCATCCACCCCTGACACAGCTGTCTTCCTCCACTTTTTCTGTCACTGTTTCTTTATGCTATGGCTCCACCTCTGCCTGTCTGTCAGTCTTCTCTTTCAAGCCCAGCCCTTGCCATCACCCTTGACTCAGAGCTCAGCTTCCCCTTGGAAGGCCTACTTACTTTTGAAAGCCATAAGGGCTGTAAATGAGGCGCTGATAAGATACAGAATGGATCTGGCCCAGTGACAACTTCTCCCTAAGCCTGAGAAAAGCTTCCCCAGCAAAGGCAGTGGTCTTTTCTGAGACATTTAATAGGTATAATTGTTATACATGAGAATCCTTTGGGCTCATTTAGGTTTTTCATCTACCCATCAGGGCTAGAAAAACAGCTGAACAAAAGCAGGACTCCTCTCCAACACAGACACAGCTGAAGAACAAATGCTTAAGAAATAAGATTAATGTCCTCTGAGAGTACAAAGATTTAACAAGTTATTTTTAGTTTCAAGTACCTAGACACTAGGATACAAAGAAACCTCAGAAAAAGGAAGACTCAGATGGAAAAATATGACAAAGTCGTATTGGCAGTGGAACCTCATGAAACCAAAATTGAAAATAACAGATGATAATGCACTTAAAAAAATACCTTCTTACAATCACTGCTATTAATCACTCTTAGCCTAAGTAGTCCCGATGATATTGCAGATGTGGAGCAAATGACTGCTTGAGATGCCTATTTACAGTATTTTGTGTATTAAAAAATCTGTCATTCTTTTTCCTACCCCCTCCAAATTTTAGATGTCAAGTAGCTCTTTGTGATGATAAAACATGTACGATAACTTGACCTTCATAGGTCACTGTATCCATTTCTGTTCTGACTATAAACTAAAAGCTAAGAAATCTCATACATTTATAACTGGCATGAAATTTACCAGGATTTAGGTGGTTTTTTGCCCATTTAAAATTGGTTTTCCCTCAGTATAGCCAGACAAAGTTTCTGAGGAAATCAGTACTTTTCATTATCCCTGAAGTCTATAATCCATGGAGAGCAATTTCTGGATGGTCACCAAAACGTCTGCAATCCTTTTGTGGTTGGTTTCAAAGCAAAACAGCCAATAAGACCTTTGCCATGACAAGTAGATGGTCTGGGTTGGGGGACTGAGGGAGGCGGGGTGGGGGAGAGGTGGAAGGTACAGGCGCTTTGTGTCCCTGAGCAGAATGCCGTGGGTAGAGGAAGGCTCTGTTCATCAAAAACAGTGTAACTGACCCGAAGGCAGGACATCACGTTTGTAATTCAGGTTTCCTAGAACACAGTGTGAAGATCCCTTGCAGTGGCAAGGATGCCAAAATGGGAATAATTTACATCTGAGCACTAAATGCATCTTGGGTTTTGTCTGTAGCATATTAGTCTACTCCCAGTTTTGCCAGCCACCAAACAGTTTATGCAGATGAAGTGAAATACACAAAACTGTGTTTTGAGAGCATTATTAGGATAAAGATATTAATGCTGCCCTAATTTTGTAACATTTTCTTGGCACATGAAATATCGAAGGCCAATTTGCAAAGAGAAACATGTAATTTATGTATTCTACACTCATTCTCAAAAGGATTTGAGGCAGAAAACAGAGAATTCATTTTACAGGGAATGCCCACTTGAACTCACCAAAAACAGAAATTGTGATCTTCTATATTCATAAAGAGGCATCTTTTTATAAATATTTTTTTCTATGAAATTTTACATTGTTAAAAAAGTTCCAGTCATAATACTAGATTTTAATCTTCTTTTTGGCCCCTTTCCCAAAACACAGTGGTACCTTTCTCCAAAGGCCAGGAAACACATGACAAGACCTCGAATGAAGAATTTCACCACACTTTTCTGAATGTATTGAGAGCAGAAGTGATGCAAAGTGCCACACTCTTTGGCAGCCTTTTCTGGGGTCAGCTTCCCCAGCACCTTTTTGAATAATATCTTGATTGATTGGACTTGATCTTTGAAATGAGCAGACTAACCCAGAGGGAAAACAAGAAGCTTTACTCTCCCTGAATTGATACATTTAAATAACTCGAAGCCTAAAACGAGTCTAGTTGTCTAATGGTTTGATGCAGATGGAAGGTTTGTTTTGGAATCACTTGAAAATATGTGCCAGCTGACCTGGCCCCCTCTGGTTTAAGGTCCTCCTATCTGCTGCACTGTCACTTCTGCCAGTCAGTGGCTTTGCAGGGCTGTGAGAAGTTCCTTGGAGGAAGGGCTGCAACTGTGGTGCTGTCAGTCTATTACCTTTCTTCCCCCATCACCCCATCCATAATAAAGGCACAAAGCAGTAAAATTCCAGAGCAGTGGCACTGAATGGACAAAAAGTTATTTACCAAAAGAATGTAACACTCCAGCAACAAATGATCTTTAAGCATCTTAGAGTAAGGCTCTGGACTAAGTACTGCAAAGGATGTGAGTTACTGTCAAAATCCTCACTGCCTAGAAGGGGAAGGAGATGATCAGACATCAACTACACATCCAAGGTATTTATTATGCCCATGAATTTTTAGAGGCGATCTATTTCCAGTTCGTCACTTTAAACCTAGATTTTTGTATTTGCTTCAGACCCATGGCTACTTGGGATTAGAGATATCAGTTGAAATTTATGAGGGAGAAGAAGAAATTTTTTTATTCTCTTAGCAGTATAATTCCTCTTTAAAAGAGATTCATTTACTAAACTGTACACCTAAAATTGGTCAGGATGATAGATTTTATGTTATGTGTATTTTACCACAATTTAAAAGAGAGACAGAGACAGACAGAGACAGAGAGAGATTTTAGTGGTTCCTCTCCTCTTGGGTAACATCTCCTCAAGCTGTTTTCTCACTTCTTGGCTTCTTCCACACTTGCTCTTCACCCACTATTTAGCTGGGCAGAATCTCTGAGTCTAAGCTTGGCGAGGTTATTGTTATTGTTATTTGTTATTGTTGTTATTGTTGTTTATTTCCCCTCCAGCTTTACTGAGATGTGATTGACAAATTAAAACTGTATATATTTAGGCTGTACAACATGATATTTTAAAGGTGTAAAATATGATGATTTAATATACATCTACATTGTGAAATGATTACCACAATTAATTTAATTAACCCATCACCTTACATAGTTACTAAACAAACTAAGGCTTGCAAGTTAAAGTCAGCTTACTTCTGTACAGCAAAGAAAACCATCAAACAAAATGAAAAGGCAACCTACGGAATGGGAGAAAGTATTTGTAAGCCACATATCTGATAATGGGTTAATATCCAAAGTATATAAGGAACTCATATACTGAAGAGCAGAAAAGCAAATAACCTGATTAAAAAATGGACAAAGGGCCTGAATAGACATTTTTCCAAAGAAGCCACGCAAATGGCCAACAGGTACCTGAAAAGGTGCTCAACGTCACTAGTCATCAGGGAAAAAAAGCAAATCAAAACCACAATGAGATATCACCTCACACTAATCAGGATGGCTATGATCAAAAAGGCAAGAGATAATTGTTGGCAAGGAGGTGGAGAAAAGAGAACCCTTGTCCACTGTTGGTAGAAATGTAAACTGGTGTGCCCACTTTAGAAAACAGTATGGAGGTTCCGCAAAAAAATTAGAAATAGAACTACCACATTGTTATTTGGTCTAAGCAAAAACTGCTTCTCAAATAGTACGTGCAAATAAAGTTTTCTTCAGAGCATCCATGAAACAGAAGGATCCCAAAGAGTACGTGTAACAGGGATCTCACTGCAGTTCCTCTGTTCTTCTGCTCTTGTTCCTAGAACAATCTGGAACTTCACTTTGTTCACTGGCTAATGGTAGAATCCACTGGTCCTGACTTTCTGGTCACTGTGTCCCTTACAGAATCTAAGGCATCGCTGGCATCTTGGCAGTGGGGTGAAGGAGTGATTTTCTTTCTTGATTCTCTGTATGGATGCTCAGAAACCATAAAAATTAGAACCGATGATGGGCCTTTTGTTAACATAAAATTGGCAGTAAGACAGCTCATACCTGCTTCTCAACTCTTTGCTTGCATATTTTGAACCTTTACCAGGAATGTGGAGGCAAAATATGTTGCTCCAACTTTCAGCTTTCCACTAACAAAGTAATAATAGTAAGAAAGCTTTATTTTCTTCAGTATCTCTTTCCAAGCTGGTTTTTTTTTTTTAATTTATTGATTGATTTATTTATTTTTGGGTGTGTTGGGTCTTCGTTTCTGTGTGAGGGCTTTCTCTAGTTGCGGCGAGCGGGGGCCACTGTTCATCGTGGTGCGCGGGCCTCTCACTATCGCGGCCTCTCTTGTTGCGGAGCACAGGCTCCAGACACGCAGGCTCAGTAGTTGTGGCTCACAGGCCTAGTTGCTCCATAGCATGTGGGATCTTCCCAGACCAGGGCTCGAACCCGTGTCCCCTGCATTCGCAGGCAGACTCTCAACCACTGTGCCACCAGGGAAGCCCCAAGCTGTTTTGTATGGTTTATGACAGACACCTAGTTTAAAGTAGCTTTTTGTTTCCACTCCCTCTGTGCTTCACTTGGGTGGTGGGGTCAATGAACTAAATGCAGAGATAAGGGCAACTCAGAAACTCACAAGACACAAAGGGTGGACCTTTGACAGCTCTATCTCAACCACTTCTCTTCCAGGACGACACTGACTGTGGGTGCTGACTGCACATGGACGTCCTCTCAGGAGATCCATTTATTTTTTATGCCTCTTGAAAAATAACCTAAGTTTATAACTATTGGGTGCAGTCTGAATGTTTGTGTCCCCTCAAAATTCATATATGTTGAACTCCAAACCCCCGAGATGATGAATTAGGAGGCGGGGCCTTTGGGAGGTGATTAGGTCAGGAGTGTGGAGCCCTCATGATGAAGATTAGTGCCGTTATGGAGGGAGACACCAAAGAGCTCCCTCACCCCTTCTGGCATGTGAGGTTACAATAAGAAGACGGCCCTCAAGGAGGAGCAAAGCCCTCCCCAGACATGAACCATGATCTTGGACTTCCCAGCCCCCAGGACCGCAAGCAACAGATGTTTGTTATTCATAAGTCTCCCCCTCCTCCCCCTCTGCCACCGCCCAGTCTATGGTATTTTGTTATAACAGCCTGAAGAGACTTAAGACACTATCTTTTCAAAATTCCCTAATACAAAAAGGAGACATTGGTGGGTTAGGTATAACCCCCCCACCCCACCAGTTAAGTGAAACTTTCTTATTTTCTTCCTTTTTTCCCCCCTAAATGGGTAGAAAGGAACTTGTCTTCATTTCTGTTTCTCAATACGCTACAGATACAAAATTTTAGTGCACCGATAAATTAAAGGTCCATGAATCAGAGACTTGGCTTGGCTCCCTGCTGACTCTCCAGCCTTGATTGGTCAAGAAATACCAGTTGCTGGTGGAATGACTGACTGGTATGACTTTAAAGTGAAGAGCTGAGCAACCTGAGTGCGTTTCCTTGCCGGGATCTTCTGGGTCACCGAAGTGAGGTGCTCTCCAGCCCTGTGGACCACGCCTTCCACCAGAGGGAGCAGGGGCACCACCACAGTCCCGAGGACACTTGGTGCAAAACCACAGGAGATGCCTGAAGGGGAAACTCAGAAAGTCCCTAGGCACAGCAAGAAAGAATTTAAATCAAAGCCAAAGTGAAGAAGAATAAATCTTGAGGTCCATGTAAGTAAGGGCAACGGCTAGATTAAGCCAACATAGACCTTCTTTTTCCTGCTGCTTAAATGTCTGGGGCTCATGACCTAGAAGGGGCCTCTGCCTGCCTCCTGGTCACTAATGTGGAGGTAGCCTTGCCACAGTGCATCTCATCCTAAAAGCAGAAGGGACAATGACCACAGCCAAACCACTCTGAAATCCCTCACTGCAATGCTTTGAAACAGTTCTATTTGTGTCTCCAGCTCCGGGGAAAAGATCAGTTATGTGGGTTGTTTTTGGTCTGGCACAAGTGCTATGATGACTTCATTCCAAACTCTGGGCTGTGATTCCACCTAAGACCAAATAATTCTGCACAAATCACCATCAACTCACATAAACGGCAACAGAAGTTTAATATTCAAGGTCTCCACTTTCTTCTCCAGACAAATTTAAACCTAAAAAGGGCAACAGTTTGAAAGGCTGGGCATCAAAGCACACAGCTGTTAAAGCAGATCATTAGCCCTTTCTAAGTCTCGGCATGAATGAGAAGGTGGTGAGGTGGACAGTGGTGTACAGGGGGAGTCAAAAGGACAGACGTGGGTGACTAATTTTGCCTCATGGACCACCATCCATAGATCATGGAGATCACAGGGTCGATTTTAAAGCCCAACATCATCTAAAAGGAAAGATAATTCAAGAGGAGATCTAAGATGTATCATGATTAAAAAAAAAAAAAGACTCACATCAAACTAAAGCAGCAAGCCATAAGTATATTTAGCTAATGAAGCTTTGGAGAGTAAATTATTCTTCCATGGCTGCTGAAACAAGCAACAACAGCAAAAGATACTCTCTATTTTCTGAGTGGTTCCACCCTCTGGATGGAACCTGTCAGTCCACAGATGTCCGATTCGGGCCATTCCTGGGAGCCTACTGATGGGATATAACTGTTGAGCAATCATGAAACAGAGCATCCCAAGCAGTGAACATGGTACTATTCTAGGTTTGTTTTAAGGTAATGATCAGAGCAAGTGGAAAATTACATATAATTCAAGAGAGAAACCCAGGTGACAAATTCAAATGAACAATGACAAGTTTCTACAAGGCAAGATCCTAGTATATTTCCTTACTCTGCCCACTGCATCTTGCCCAGTCTATAGCAAGTGGTCAACAGGGACTTACCGATTATCTAATTTAAAAAGATATATCTATGGGCTTACCTAAAAAGAAACCGGAGGCCAGATCCTTTCTACAAAGCTACCACTAGATCAGAGGATAGAAGGAATACATTAAAGGAATGTAATAGACACAGAAAGATAAAAACACAGTAGCTAATCAAACCCACTGAGTCTAAAATGCTTTCCAAAAGTTGGGGGATCCTATAAAGACGGTGGCTTCTTGTTCTAATCCTACTCTTCTAGGCAGACAGGCTTTCATGAAACTAACAAGTACTTTAAAAAAATCCTCAAGAGAGAGGCGAAAAGTGTGTTAACTTTGGGCGGGAACAGGGAAGGCTGTGCACACTCAGCAAGACCCATGAAGAAGCTCTCCTAATGTCTGTGGAGAGATCTTTCTCTACATAATGGCAAACAATGAGCCCTGTCAAATTTTTCTTATTTTTCATTATGGGAAACGTTAAGTGTCACGATACTTCAAGCATGCAGCGTGAATAGAAAACAAGATGGCACACTGACTCACGACAATGGTAAATCAAGTGTTCTGTCTGGCAGGAAAAATGTCATTAGCCTGCGAAGTGATCTAGCTGATGTCATTTTTGAAACAGAGGTCTACTTGAATTTATGAGGAAAACAATTGACTTTCTTTTCAGCCATCTACTTTGAGAAGGAAAATATTTATTGTACTTTTTAAAAGAAAGAACATTCATACTCCCCCCCAAATAAGTTTATAGAGTAAATATTTCCACTAGCAAAACATGGGAAACAGAAGTTCATTCTTAAAAAGTCAGGTTATGAAGAACTAACAGCCTCACGCCCAAATGGAGCATTAAGGTAAAAATAGCTCATCATTTTGCTCCTTCCGCACAGGTTGGGCCTGCCTTACTATACCTCCAATGCAAGGTCAAGGAAAATGTACTGAAAAGTAGAGTCTTCAGGTACCTAATAACTAGAAGTCTAACAATAGACAGAATGTTCCCAAAGAAGTTATCTAAGCAATTTACCAGTTTCACTATTTTTCAGTCAAAGCAACTGTGTTCTGAGAGAATTTCTTTTTTTCGTAGTAAACATGCACAATAAAGCTTAAAAACAAGATGTGCTATAAGAAAATTCAGACAAAAGCTAACTTACATAATTAATAAGTGTATTCAAATAATCATGCTCACTGTTCATGACAGATGAATTGTTATTGATTATAAAGAATGCTTTTGATATATTTTTGAGTGAAAAAATAGGTTACATGACATTTAGAGTATAATCTATTTTTAAAACTGTATTTTTATAATGAGTATGCATAGGAAAATGTGTGGAAGGATATACAACAAGGTTTTACTATTGCCTTACATGTTTAGTCATGTTTCCTGAGGAATAATTTATGTACAGTAAAATTCACTATTTTTCTATACAGCTCTATGAATTTCAACAAATGCATACAATCATATAACCACCACCCCGATCCAGGTGTAGACCACTCCCATCACTCCAGAAAGTTCCTCTGTGTCCTGTTGTAGTCCATCCCTAACCCCATCCCAGCCCCTGGCCATCAAAGATCTGTTTTCTTTCCTTTATCATAATTATGCTTATTCTAGAACATCATACAAAAGGAATCATACAGTAATCAGTCTTTTGATTAACATCGGTTTTTCTTTTCTAGAATATGGGATTATAGGTGATGATCCCTTTATTCTTGTTATCTTCCTTTCCTATATTTCTAATCTTTCATTAAAAACTTAACTATTTTTTCAATTTAGAAAAAACACAAGCAAAAACTAATTAATTGTGATGCACCTATGGTGAGGAGACAAAGCCATGAGAGCACATGTGAGAGCAAATGTTGTATAAGATATGAAGACTGTGGAATTACTTCACCAAAGAGTTAACTTTGAGAGGCAATGGAGAATCAGCTAGGGCTTGGGGAAAATACTAGTTGTGCTATCTACCAGTTGGGTGGCTTTGGGTAGGTTTTTTTTATCACCTTCTAGCTTCAGTGTCCTCATTTTAAATTGGGGTTTCAAATAGTTCCTCTCTCATAAAGTTGTTGCAAGGATTACATGAGATTGTGCATATAGGTCACTGGCACTGGGTAAACTTTAGCACTAAAATTGTGTTTATTATTTATTTGGCTGTTCTCATCAGTATTATTATCATTATGGAGACCTTGGGAGCTTTTCCAATACAAAAGGACATTTCTAAGCCCAGGAGAAGAGCCACAGGGAGAGAGAATAAGGGCAAGTAGGGGCAGAAGGAAGGTGGCTTAGGTTACACGTTCACGTTTCAAATCTCAAAACTAAACCGTAGACATTTCGCTTTAGAAAATGTAAATCTTCTGATTCTTCTAAACAAAGTTCTTATCATTTTGTTATGATCTCTGAGCGAATTCAAACCCCTGTGGTTTTCTATTCTTGGAATTTTAAGTGATAGCTCATTATTCAAGGCACCTTGGGACATGTAGTATTAATAGTAAAAGACCAGGCACCCTTACAACTTTAATCCATATTTTCTTACTATTTAGAACCCAGCAATCCTTTAGCGAAAATATACATTTGCATTTATCTAATTCTCTCCCCTTCACCCCACATGAATAGCCCAAACCCTCTAACCTTTCTTCACCCCACGATGAGGGTAGCCAATTATACAGCCGGCAGTCTAAACGAGAACATGACACTGAAGATCAGTGAGCAACAAGACCGAGCAATCGTAGATGTTCAGTTCTGCAAGGTTTTTGGTTGTCAGAGACTCTGGGGTAAGAACGAGTTCATAAGAAACAAGTATGATCCACCTTTATCTCCCCAAGACTGTACTACATGCCAGGAAGTAAGTCTATCTCTTTTGGGAAGTTCTCAAATGTTTTGATTGAAATAGAACATCTCATTTAATTTTCATCCTTATGATGAATTCATAATTCATGAACCAGTCCAGGCTTTTCATAATAAATGGCAATTAAATTAAAAACATGTCTGCTGTCTTTGGCCAAAAATATACATATAATAAATGTAGGACTACTGGCTTCATGCATTTTGGTCAAAAAATAATTAGAGCCACAGTAAAGTTCATAGACATAACATTCATATGTGTATGTCTCTATGTGTATGCATGTGTGTGTATATATGTATATATGTGTGTGTGTGTAAATGTTCATGGAGCATACGTTATTGCAAAATCGCACAAGCCAGGGAATGATCTCCCAAGCTCCAGGCCTCTCTATCAGATGCCTGCTCAACTACAGGAGATGGTTCCTTTGACTAGAAAATCTTACCATCTCCACATCCTACCTGTCATTCAAGATGCAGCTCACGTGCCACTTCTCCATCAAGCCCCTTTCAGTTTTCCTGCACCAGAAATGACCTTCTCCTTTCTACCTTGGATTCATTATTTATATACCTGTCCTCTCCCCATGACAAAGCAAAAGGCTCCTTGAGAGTACGGCCCGTGGAAAATTATCATTTGTATCTCCCTCATCCACTAGTGCCTAGCATAGTACTTTGTACCAATTAGGGGCTCAATATAAATTTTCAGAATAAAATGAATATTTTATTCCATTTCACTACAATCATCAATTTTTGCTTTCATAAGATAGCAATGGCTGAACAGTCCAGAAAATGAGACTTGAGAGTAAGGCTTTGGTAATATTCTAATTTCCAATTCCTGACTCCTCTTGAAACCTTGTTAATATTTCAATGGACACATCGAAAAGTCCATAGATCTCCAGGCCCAACTCCAGTAAAACAAAAAGAATTTGAGTGTTGAGGGTTTAAGAAGAAACTTGTTTTGGATGGTGCAGAGTGCCTGGATTGAAACTGATGAAAGCATTAAGAAATGATTGTCTTCCATATGCTTTCAGGTTAACAAAGAACTTTTTGTCCAGATATGAATACACCAATCACAAGCAGCTTCTAAGTTTTAATCATTTAATGACCCGCATATGAGAGACGAGTCAAGAAAGACAGTAGGCATGTCTCCTCTTCTCCCAAGCTAAGTACCATGCTGGGGGTGGATAACTTCCTCCCAAATTCTGATAAAGCAATCACCCAGAAAGACAGAGAGCTCTGAACAATATTCATCCCAATTTGATAGGTGAAGTGTCAAAAGTTTAAAAGTTAGGGGAACAAACATGTGGCATCCTTCAGCGCTCTGCTCCAAGACAACTATCATTCACTGACTACACAATGCGTGGCTTTGCCAGCCTTTTGCTCACTCAGTGCTCACAACAAGGTGAATTCCCATTTAACTCATTTTACAGATGATAATACTGAGGCTTGTATTATTAAACATTAGGCATACACTATAGTCCACAAAGCAGAAACATCCCTCAAGTCCGAGCTTACTTCCTATGAGTTAATCTTTAAAATCTAATATTAAAATTTGGGGACAATGTTGACATAATGGACAATGTCGGTCAATTCATTTTCAATTGACTCAAATGCACACAACTTATTTTCTAACTGTTAAGAGTTTGGGGGAACTTATCTCTGAATGATCATAGAATTTCCAGAACATTCTGAATTTCACCTAGGAGTTAATAATTTCTGAGAAAAGGATAACACAGGTTTAGTAACAGAAAAGTTGGAGCTCACCTGGGGACTTCTACTGGATTCTGTTCCTAGGATTGCTCCCAAGGACTCTACTGCCTGAGTATGCCATCTGGTCAATGTGAAAGGTATAACATTTCTAGGAGCGATCTTTTCTTTCTTGAAGCTAAATCTCAAAGCCATTTATTGAGCGCTTACTCAAAAAGCCTGGAGCATTGTACATATTATCCCATTTAATTTGATCAAATTTGTATTTTAAACCCCTTGAGGACCCTCAATGTCCATACAGAGAGGTTAAATTTCTTGGCTATGAACCACACAACTAGTAAGAGGTAGAGCCGGAACAGGAACCCAGGTGTTCCTAGCTTTAAAACCCAGGCTTTTTCAACTACACTTTACAACCACAATCCCCTCCCAGCCTCCCAAATATTTTTGCTTTCTATACCTCTGAGCTTAAAAGCTCAAGTCCATCCAGCTTCTTTTCAGGATACAATCATTTTCTTAATGCTCATCTTCATCATTAATTCACCAAACTGAACTGAAAGTTGCAAAATGTTTTTGACTAAAGAAATCATGGTGTAAAACTAACTGACAGAGCTCTGATTCCACTGCCATTGCTTAGAGAATGAGGGAGAGAAACCACAAGCAACTGTTGATTGCGTGTCTCAGCCCACACCAAACAACTGCCTCTTCTCTGACTGCCATTTTTACATTTTCTTTGGCCTTTTTTAGAAACAGATGGGCCAGTGACTGGAGTATTTTCAGTTCCCATGTATGCAGCTGGAGCATCCCAGAATTGCAGAAATAGCAATCTTCTGAATAATTTCTCCTGCCACAAACAACTGCTGCTTCTGCGATAATAATCCCCTTAGTGGACCCAGAGAGCATTCTTCCCATTCCAAGAGCCACGGTTCTGTTTATTTTAAACCACAATGTCCTTTTGTATTTCGGCTGAGAAATGCTTCAGATATGTGGGCCACCTGATCTTTGTTTTGTCTTTCCAAAGGCAGATATACCAGATGATAATATTTGGGTTAAAGGACATTTTATCTTCAGCTGTCATAAAAAAGGAAGACCAGGATAGGAGGCAACTGAACTGTTTTTGTTCTTTTACTTCTTACTCATTAAGTCCGGGAGCCTTCATGGGTAGGGTATCACATGAACTGCCCATTTTATGACACCAACTCTTAGACTCCCAAAAGGCCAAATTAGTACCAACCACAAACCTTGTTGGCCATATTTTGACCATGATGCCAGGCATTCAGAAGTTTTCAGAGTTAAAGACGTTTGTTGTTACACGGGGAAAATGTAGATCTCAGACCAAATATCTATTTTTTTCATCTGAGTGCTTTGCAACCACAAAGTACTCATTTGATAAAACAGGACCTGATAATATTTAGAAATAACTGAAATCACAATATACATAATAATAAACTCGATCTGTCATCCACGGAACAAGCCTTAGTTTTTTTCAGATAATATTTTTCTCTCAGTGGCAAAGCCTACACCAATCAGCCAAATAAGTAAATAAATTACAAATTATTAAAGTTATTAGATTTTTATTAAAGCTATACAAGCTGTATAACTCTGAAGAAACTAGTTTTCAGTGATGACAAAGTTACATTAAGACATAATTTTCCAATTTGTCAAACGCATCATTTTTCTAACAGCTTTGAGTTATAAGTCAGATACCAAATAATTCAGCCTTTTAAAGTTCAATGGTTTTTAGTATATTCAAAGAATTGTGCAACCATTACCACTATCTAATTTTAGAACGTTTTTATCATCCCCAAAACATCCCCAGTGGCTGTCACTCCCTATTCTGTCTCCCTAGACCCTAATAATCACTAATCAACTTCCTACCTGCATAGATTTGCCTATTATGGACATTTCATACAATATGTGGTCTTTGTAACTGGCTTCTCTCACTCAGCATAATGTTATCAAGGTTTATCCATGCTGTAGCAATCTATCAGTACATTATTTCTTTTAATGGGCAAATAATATTTCCCTGTATGAATGAACACCTTTTCATTTATGCATTCGTTAGTTGATGGACATTTGGTTTGTTTCCACTTTTTTGACTATCGTGAGTAATGTTGCTATAAACACTGTGTACAAGTGTTTGCATGGATCTATGTCAAGCATTTCATTTTTAATGACAATCACAATCTTTGGTGAAGGAAGAAATGTGTTATTTTACCGCAGTGAAGGGAAAGGTTTTAACAGTAAGCGCTGTGTGAGAGCGAGCAGGCTAAGTAGGCACAACCTACATTGGCTGGATGTGGGGAGGCAATGCAGCCCATCCCTGCCTGGCCCGACGTACCAGCACGGCAGCCAACAGGAGGGGCATCCCTCTGGCCATTCCTCATGGTGTGATTGAGATCACAGGCCTTCCAAGCTCACCAGCACATGCCAAGCATGAGCAAATCTTGCCTACCCCACCCAGGGTCCTCACAACTCATCATTTCCTGATTGTGAAGTGGAGAGAGAGTGTCTAAGCCAAAACTCTGATGACAGATGCTGATGGGGACCAAAATGACCTCCAAATGTATTCTCAATAAAGACTGAAGCAGGTCAGTATGCAAATCAGATTTTTATTAAGTTTCCTCCCATGTGACACACAATCTCATCCAAATGAAAAGAACTCATTCAAGTAAACAGATACGTTAGTAAAAGAATAACTCAACCTATTTTATGAAAATAGTAGAAAAGGACCTACACCATTAAAATGCACTTTGTTTCTATGTCCATTAAATATCAAAGGCAAGTTTTCCAAGGGTCTGAAGTACTAGTCAAAGAGGTTATACATTAACTTCTTTGCCCTCAAGTAAAATAATATGAGAATTCAAGTGCATAAGACAATTTATTCCAAAACTGGAGGTTCAAAAGATCAGTAATTATGAGGCTATGTAGCAGAAAGGGATGTTTTGCATCCTCTAAATTACCAGAGGTGGTTTGCTAACTAGCACACGTAGACAATGAGTGATTACCCCCAATTCAGCTTTGTTCTCATTAGAAAAGGACTTCGACCAAACTGAAAGGCAGCCAGAGCCCAATAATACCACAGTCAAGCCCTGTTGTCTTTTCACAATTGGATCTGCATTTTCTTAAAGGAATACAAAATCACAGATGCAATGTGCTCATTCACACACGTATCATCATGGTTATTTCCATTAGCGAAATTATAGCATCTGAATTTCTTGTAATTAGAAAAAAAAAAAAAGATAACCACAGAAGCAGCATCAGAGTCTATATGACTAAACTCTGAATTCTTTTAGTAGAGCAGTATAAATCACTGTTGCTTTTCTCTCCACTCCTACAAACAAGAGGTTCATCCGTCCCTCCTCCCATCCCCACAGGAAAAAAAAAAACAACACGAAACAAAACCCTGGTCTAGGCCTCCACACAGTCACACTATCCACCACCAAAAGATACCGGGGTCTGTCCTGGGTTTGTGTTTAGAAAGCTGAAAAGGAAAGAGATCAGAAGGAGAAATGGACACACAGAACAAAAAAAGGGCCTACCCCAAGGGCAGCCAAATCTACCCACTGCCTTTTTTCGCAAGGCCCTTGAGCCACAAAAAACATTTACTTATTGGAAAAATTATATTTAAATCATTAGAAGAAAGTCAAATGAAGAAGAATATTCTACGATATATGAAAATTACATAAAAATCCAATTTCAGTGTCCATTAATAAAGTTTTATTGGAACACATCCCTGCTCATTCATTTACATATTGTGGAAGGTTACCTTCGGGCTGCAAAGGCTGAGTTGAATAGCTGTGGCAGAGACCAGAGGGCGTGCAAAGCCAAAATGAATCATTATCGGGCCCTTTATAGAAAAAGTTTGCAGACCCTTTGTCTAACCTAGCCAAAGTGTAGATTTCATCCCAAATCTCTAAAATGGATCTCAAGAAAGAGGGAAGGTTCTAAACTACCCATTGTGACTGCGTGGGTGGGAGGTGGGACATTTACGGACAGAGGTAACTGAGATGGGATTCCTGTTACAGAAACACAAAATAAGTCAGATATACCAAGTTTGCTGGCTTGAGAGTTTTTGCCGACAAACGACTTGTCTCCTTTTATAAATTTGTTTCAAGCACACAGCTTATCAGTGAACACAAGAACACATTAGTTGCTCACAAATTAGCATTTAGTACAATTATCTACAAAAGGGACAAGGAATCCATTTACATTTCAAATCTTCTTCACTCCATTTAGCCTGCAACTTTTTTCAAGTAACAAAACACATCCAGGAACACTAGATAACTACTTCTTATCAATGTGGACGCCATTTTAATCCATCCTTTAATAATGTTGCCGTTGTATGAAGGCAGAGGAGTGAAGCAGCTAGGGAAACGGAATAACTAATGAATAGAAATTGGAACCTGGCGAGCTCACTGACAACAGCCTGAGTGTGATGATGTCAAAGTTTCATTAATTGGATGTGTTAATCAACCTCTCCCCATGTACTCTTGTTCCCTTAACTCTATCCTGTGCTTATCAATGAATGCAACGTACTGGGTCTTTTGCCTAATTCAAACATAATATGCAGAAAAATGTCTGTAACCAAATTTCATAGCCTAAAAATCACCCAGTTTATTTTGGATCTAATCATCAAGGAGACATCTGTCTGTTCTTATAAAGAAATAAAGGAAATAACCCAAATACAAGATTATAAATGCTTTCAAATTCTGGAATGGGAATGAAAAGACTTTTAATAGTTGATCTTATCTTAAAGATTTTGCTCCAGAAATCTTAGCTGTACTCTTCACCTTCCCCACAAAACTGCTAATATGTGTTTGCTTTTAGTGGCTCATGTATGTGCAACAGAAGAATGATGGTCTAATTTTTAATCAAACTTTGCTCGTGTTTCAACTCTTCAGTTCTTTTTTTACTTTTTTAATCATTCAAAGTAAATAAGTAACTACCATGTTGCGGAGAGGCACAGATGGCTGGGGAATCTATGGGAAGCCCAGATGGTGTATCAAGATGCCCACAAGCCAGTCATCCCATTGGCAGCTTCCAACCTGACAGTGTCTCCACGCCAGCTGAGGGGCTCACAAGACTAGTGTTTGGGCCAGAAAAGATGCTGACTAAAGACATCCAGGTCTCACTTCGCTATCTGCAGCAAATTTGATTTCAAGTTTCATATGGACTGAAATGGCCCAACTTCCTTGGCAGCTGTTATAGGTCAACCATGCTTCTAAGACCACCTAGTGTTGTGTGTGGGAACACGTGTGCCCAGATGTGCCCTCGTGTGGATTATAACCTCCTATTTTTCTTTAAGACAGTCCCTATCACATTTACAATTTACAGTTCGTGGGAAAAGTCCTCTAAAAACTAAATACCGAGTGAATAATATTCCTAAGGAACTTTTTCACAGGACTAAAAAAAAATGCAATTATTATTCACAACATTATTAAAGGGCAGAGTTTACCAAAATCTCCCAAACAAATAATGAGTTTGCAGAATTAGGAAATAACCACATTTCCTTTCATTTTTATCAGGCATTAATCTATCCTTAGAGGAAAATAAAAACAAACATACCAGTGTTCTTAATCAATTTGTAGAAAAGACTAACAGAACATCATGTAAATAGGCTAATGTGTGTAAACAAAGGAGAGATGCCTGGTTGTTTGAAAATCAGCTTATTCATGTTATAAAATAATACATACAAATTATTTAAGAAGCATGTCCTAAGAAATAACAAATCCATATTTATTAAGTTATACAATGCTCTGGGCCTCAGTTTCCCAATGGGGAAAATAATCTCAAAGAGGAGATTGTGGGAACTAAATAATTAATACACTAAAGTGCCTGGGAGGTTGTAAGCACTCAAAGGTGTTAACTATTATTACTTCATTATTAAAAGTATTGCTAAAGTTTTAATCACATTCTTTTCCAAAGAATTTTCTATTTTCTGATACATAAGGAGATAGAAAATAAACAGTTCATTCAAAGAGCATAAATGCAGGCAAACAGAGTGAGGAAATTAGATAATCAGAAAAAAACAGGGGAGGAGGAAACAGGAGAATGTATGACACTACGGTTTATAATTAAGGAGCAATACACAATGCACTCATAATTTAGAACAGATCATAGAGAAGCAGAGTTAAATATGGGAAGTAGAGTATGAAAGCAACAGAGGAAAATTATGATGCCATTAAAAACAAGGTCACAAAAAAGGAGTCTGTTGTAGGAGTCTATGCAAGAGAAAATGACAGCTTGGACTGGGGTCTCTGGGGTGACAGTAGTGAGAATAGTATTTATTCAATTTGGAAGGTAGAGCCAAAAAAAATATTTTACCCTAAAATATTTTTTTATGGATTAAAACATTGATAGCCACAGTTGATTGAATACCTATTATATAGTAGGCACATTACTTATATTATTTCATGTTACTTCTCCCAACAACTCTGATACAGGCAGTATTAATATCAGAATACAACGGGCAAATTGAGGAACAGAGAAGTCTGCTAACTTATCCACTATTTACATCTAGCAAGCAGTAGAAGTAGGACTTGAATTCACATCTATCTGATTCAAGAGCCCACTCTTTCCACTATATCATCTCACCTCCAAGTTTGAAAAAGGTGCAGAAATCCCTATTCACAGTTATTGTGAACCTATCAGCATGGATAACTTAACAGAAAGCTAATAACTGTATCAATTATTTTTTCAGGAAACATGCAATATTTGAGAATAAATCTTGGTATAATAAAGTTTACTTTAATAAGTTAACATAAAAAAAAACAAGGAATGTTTAGCAATGCTAACAACATGGGAATTCAAGCCATTAGGGAAGAATCTGCTGGCTCTTTCATATTTCATTTTAAAACTTTTAATAATTATTCAGATAGTCTGTCATTGCCACAACAGTAGAGAACATAGGAACTCTGGGATGGCCACCAAAGAATACTCTAGAAGTAGGTTAAGTGCACCAAGGTGGAGGGATGGCAATTGATACCGAGCCCTTTCCAGGTCAAAGGCAAACCTAGTAAATCTTTCCTTAAATCTCCTGAGAAAGAGTAGGTTCCCTCCTCCAGGCACAACCTAAGCTGGATCCTACTACTTTAAATATCATCAGGTTCCTTCTTGGGATGGGGAGAACCAAAAAAGGAGGAAATGATCTCTTTTAAACACATTCCCTTTTATCACCTGGAAGCAGTGTAAAGGACCAGAGTGCAATCTAGGGAAGCCACATTAGAGTTGCCTTAGCAACACCCCAGATGAGTTTAGAGATGGAAACCGCCGAAGAGGTCATTGCCTAGCGGCTTCTACCAGGCACAAGAGGTACATTTAGGGTGAGGGGCTCTGGTTGATGAGTAGCTGGGATTTTTCCATGGACAGGACCTCAAATAGCCTGTCGGTTCTCTAAAAATAAAAATCACTTGAAGCAAGTGTGCTATAACCACCCAGGGAACCTAATCCTTTCACTCTTTTATTGACGTGGGTTTGGGTGGCCATTAGCTTCTTCTGCTGCTTATCTTTTTCAACTGCTTTTTACCTTTCTGGTTTGTTTGTTTGTTCATTCACATTGCTCTGCTATTCAGAGAAATAATGAAGAGGTTATTATAAACAGAATTAATTTATTCTAGCTACTGGTTCAGGAAAGCATATGGTGAATGTGACAGGACAATAGTTATCTGTAACCATGCAGTGATAAACTCGAGAGAAACAAATCAAACTGGGGTGTCCCACCCACTGCACAGCAGACAATGAATTTATTACTTAACACCCTTCCCAAGTCTCATTATGCTTTCTGGGACTCTCTTCCAGATTTCCCCAAGGTCTTATTTATCCTCTCTTGATGGACAGTCCATAAGGCAGCATAATATAGTAGTAAAGATCATGGATTCCACAACCAAGCTACTTAGACTTGCCTCTGAGCGCCACTAAATAAATTTAATTGGGGGAAAATTAATGTCTCTAAGCTTCAGCATTTTTTCTTCTTTTTTCATTGAGGTATAATTGACACATAACATGTATCAGTTTCAGATGTACAAGGTAATGCTTTGATATTTGTATACACTGTGAAATGATCACCGCAATAAGTCTAGTCGTCATCCATCACCAAACAAAGTTAGAAAAACAAATTTTTTTCCTTATGATGAGAACTTTTTAAGATTTACTCTCTTGGAAACTTTTAAATATGCAATACAGTGTTGTTAACTATAGTCTCCATGCTGTACATTACATCTCCATGAGATATTTATTTTTAAGTTTGTACCTATTGACCCCTTTCATCCATTTTGCCAACCCCCAAACTCCTGCCCCTGGCAACCACCATTCTATTCTCTGTATTTATGGGGGATTTTTTCTGAATTTTATTTTATTTTTTTAGACAGCAGGTTCCTATTAGTTATCTATTTTATACATATTAGTGTATATATGTCAATCCCAATCTCCCAATTCATCCCACCACAACCCACCCCCCACTTTTCCCCCTTGGTGTCCATCCGTTTGATCTCAACATCTGTGTCTCTATTTCTGCCTTGCAAACCAGTTCATCTGTACCATTTTTCTAGATGCCACATATATGCGTTAACATACGATATTTGTTTTTCTCTTTCTGACTTACTTTACTCTGTATAACAGTCTCTAGGTCCATCCACGTCTCTACAAATGACCCAATTTCGTCCCTTTTTACGGCTGAGTGATATTCCATTGTATATATGAACCACTTCTTCTTTATCCATTTGTCTGTCGATGGGCATTTAGGTGGCTTCCATGACCTGGCTATTGTAGATAGTGCTGCAATGAACACTGGGTGCATGTGTTTTGAATTATGGTTTTCTCTGGGTATATGCCCAGTAGTGGGAATGCTGGATCATATGGTAATTCTATTTTTAGTTTTTTAAGGAACCTCCATACTGTTCTCCATAGTGGCTGTATCAATTTACATTGCCACCAACAGTGCAAGAGGGTTCCCTTTTCTCCACACCCTCTCCAGCATTTGTTGTTTGTAGATTTTCTGATGATGCCCATTCTAACTGGTGTGAGGTGATACCTCATTGTAGTTTTGACTTGCATTTCTCTAATAATTAGTGATGTTGAGCAGCTTTTCCTGTGCTTCTTCGCCATCTGTATGTCTTCTTTGAAGAGGTATCTATTTAGGTCTTCTGCCCACTTTTTGATTGTGTTGTTTGTTTTTTTAATATTGAGCTGCATGAGCTGTTTATATATTTTGGAAATTAATCCTTTGTCGGTTCATTCCTTTGCAAATATTTTCTCCCATACTGAGGGTTATCTTTTCATCTAGTTTATAGTTCCTTTGCTGAGCAAAAGCTTTTGTTTCATTAGGTCCCACTTGTTTATTTTTGTTTTTATTTCCATTACTCTAGAGGGTGGGTTAAAAAAGATCTTGCTGTGATATATGTCAAAGAGCGTTCTTCTTGTGTTTTCCTCTAAGAGTTTTATAGTGTCCGGTCTTACATTTAGGTCTTTAATCCATTTTGAGTTTATTTTTGTGTATGGTGTTAGGGAGTGTTCTAATCTCATTATTTCACATGTAGCTGTCCAGTTTTCCCAGCACCACTTATTGAAGAGACTGTCTTTTCTCCGTTGTACATTCTTGCTTCATTTGTCACAGATTAGTTGACCAGAGGTGCATGGGTTTATCTCTGGGTTTTCTATCCTGTTCCATTGATCTATATTTCTGTTTTTGTGCCAGTACCATATTGTCTTGATTACTGTAGCTCTGTAGTATAGCCTGAAGTCAGGGAGTCTGATTCCTCCAGCTCCGTTTATTTCCCTCAAGATTGCTTTGGCTATTTGGGGTCTTTTGTGTCTCCATACAAATTTTAAGATTTTTTGTTCTAGTTCTGTAAAAAATGCCCTTGGTAATTTGATAAGGATTGCATTGAATATGCAGATTGCTTTGGATAGTATAGTCATTTGCACAATATTGATTATTCCAATCCAAGAACATGGTGTATCTCTCCATTTGTTTGTGTCATCTTTGATTTCTTTCATCAGTGTCTTATAGTTTTCTGAGTACAGGTTTTTTACCTCCTTAGGTAGGTTTATTCCTAGGTATTTTATTCTTTTTGTTGCAGTGGTGAATGGGACTGTTTGCTTAATTTCTCTTTCTGATCTTTTGTTGTCAGCATATAGGAATGCAAGAGATTTCTGTGCATTAATTTTGTATCCTGCAACTTTACAAAATTCATTGGGTAGCTCTAGTAGTTTTCTGGTGGCATCTTTAGGATTCTCTATGTATAGTATCATGTCATCTGCTAACAGTGACAGTTTTACTTCTTCTTTTCCAATCTGTATTCCTTTTATTTCTTTTTCTTCTCTGGTTGCCGTGGCTAGGACTTCCAAAACTATGTTGAATAGTAGTGGCGAGAGTGGATATCCTTGTCTTTTTCCTGATCTTAGAGGAAATGCTTTCAGTTTTTCACCATTGAGAATGAAGTTTGCTGTGGGTTTGCCATATATGGTCTTTATTATATTGAGGTAGGTTCCCTCTATGACCACTTTCTGGAGAGTTTTTATCATAAATTGGTGTTGAGTTTTGTCAAAAGCTTTTTCTGCACCTATTAAGATGACCATATGGTTTTTATTCTTCAATTTGTTAATATGGTGTATCACATTGATTGATTTGCATATATTGAAGAATCCTTGCATCCCTGGGATAAATCCCACTTGATCATGGTGTATGATCCTTTTCATGTGTTGCTGGATTCTGTTTGCTAGTATTTTGTTGAGGATTTTTGCATCTATATTCTTCAGTGATATTGGTCTGTAACTTTCTTTTTTTTAGTATCTCTTCTGGTTTTGGTATCGGGGGATGGTGGCCCTGTAGAATGAGTTTGGGAGTATTCCTTCCTCTGCAATTCTCTGGAAGAGTTTGAGAAGGATGGGTGTTAGCTCTTCTCTAAATGTTTGACAGAATTCACCTGTGAAGCCATGTGGTCCTGGACTTTTGTTTGTTGGAAGATTTTTAATCACAGTTTCAAGTTCATTACTTGTGATTGGTCTGTTCATAGTTTCTATTTCTTCCTGGTTCAGTCTTGGAAGTTTATACCTTTCTAAGAATTTGTCCATTTCTTCCAGGTTGTCCATTTTATTGGCATAGAGTTGCTTGTAGTAGTCTCTTAGGATGCTATGTATTTCTGTATGTATGTCTGTTGTATGTCTGATGCGGTGTCTGTTGTAACTTCTCCTTTTTCATTTCTAATTTTATTGATTTGAGTCCTCTCCCTCTTTTTCTTGTTGAGTCTGGCTAAAGGTTTATCAATTTTGTTTATCTTCTCAAAGAACCAGCTTTTAGTTTTATTGATCTTTGCTATTGTTTTCTTTGTTTCTATTTCATTTATTTCTGCTCTGATCTTTATGATTTCTTTCCTTCTGCTAACTTTGGGTTTTATTTGTTCTTCTTTCTCTAGTTCCTTTAGGTGTAAGGTTAGATTGTTTATTTGAGATTTTTCTTGTTTCTTGAGGTAGGATTGTATTGCTATAAACTTCCCTCTTAGAACTGCTTTTGCTGCATCCCATAGGTTTTGGATCATCATATTTTCATTGTTATTTGTCTCTAGGTATTTTTTGATTTCCTCTTTGCTTTCTTCAGTGATCTCTTGGTTATTTAGTAACGTACTGTTTAGCCTCCACGTGTTTGTGGTTTTTACATTTTTTTCCCTGTAATTTATTTGTAATCTCATAGTGTTGTGGTTGGAAAACATGCTTGATATGATTTCAATTTTCTTAAGTTTACCAAGGCTTGATTTGTGACCCAAGGTGTAATCTATCTTGGAGAATATTCTATGTGTACTTGAGAAGAAAGTGTAATCTGCTGGTTTTGGATGGAAAGTCCTATAAATATCAATTAAATCTATCTGAGTTAATATCCAAAATATATAAACAGCTCATATAACTCAACAACATAAAAACAAACAACTCGATTAAAAAATGGTCTGAAGACCTGAATTGACATTTTTTCAAGAGGAAATGCAGATGGCCAACAGGCACATGAAAAGATGCACAACATCTCTAGTCATCAGGAGAATGCAAATCAAAACCACAATGAGATATCACCTCATACCTGTCAGATGGCTATCATCAAAAGGAACACAAATAACAAGTGTTGACGATAGTGTGGAGAAAATGGAACCCCCGTACACTGTTGGTAAGAATGTAAATTGGTGCAGCCACTGTGGAAAATAGTATGGAGGTTTCTCAAAAAACTAAAAATAGAACTACCATATGACCCAGCAATTCCACTCCTGGGTATATATCTGAAAAAAATGAAAACAATTGTTTGAAAAGATACATGCACCCCAAAGTTCATGGCAGCATTATTTACGATTGCCAAGATATGGAAGCAACCTAAGTGTCCATCAACAGATGAATGGATAAAGAAGATGTGGTGTATACACACACAAACACACACACACATACACACACACACAATGGAATACTACTCAGCTATAAAAAGGAATGAAATTTTGCCATTTGCAGCAACATGGATGGACTTGGAGGGTATTATGCAGAGAGAGATAAGTCAGACAAAGAAAAATACTGTATGATATCATTTATATGTGGAATCTAAAAATTACAATAAAGTATTGAATACAGCAACAAAGAAGCAGATTCATAGATACAAAAAACAAACTAGTGGTTACCAGTGGGGAAAGGAAAGGGAGAAGTGGCAAATAGGGGTAGGGGGTTAAGAAGTACAGATTATTATGTATAAAATAAGCTACAAGGACATATTGTACAACATGGGGAATATACCCAACATTTTATAACTATAAATGGAGTATAACCTTTACAAATTGTGACTCACTATATTATACACTTGTAACTTATATTGTACATCAAATATACTTTGACAAAAAAGAAATATTTTCACCAATTGTGTTTAAAATAAAAGGCTTTGGCACTTGGTAGGATAAGCTTCAGCTATCTGAAATATTTAGGTATGTGGAAATCCCCAATGACCTTGAAACAGGAGATAAATGAATCCTATTTTTTTCTTGTACACTTAACATAGAAGCTTACACAAGTTCAACTTAAATCCACCTTGATGATGATAGTGATCCCACTGTGATTTTAGGTATTTATGTCAAAATAAATGTCCATAAATGCAAATAAATTTATTTTGACATACATGCCTCTAGAAGTTTAAAGAACCACTCAACTGTTTTCACTAACAACCATCTAAAATGTGCTCTTAAAAAAACAGCTACTAGCCTTAGGCACAAAGAGTAAAAGCAAGCCCAATTCATCCCTTAGTCAGTTTCAACAAATGACAAGTTTATATCCTTTTTTTTTTTTCTCGACAAGTTGATATTCTAACAGCTCCCAATGAGACTGGCAGTCAATTTGACAGGTAACCAGATCATTCAGCTAACAGGAGAACATATTTGTTGACTCCTAATTTGATGATCACTTTATATTAGCTGCGTGATGCTATTCATTTCAGTTGAACTCAACAAACATGCACTGAGTTGCTCCTTTGTATTCCATCTCTCATTTAAGTCCTGCACAGAACACAATTAAGTAAGACACAGAACCTGCCCTCAGATGAGTGAATATTTGTGCAGGTGCCTGGCAAACAGTAGATCCTCAATAAAAGTATGCTGAATCCATTAAAGCAGAAGACAGCATTACATAAGAGCATTAAAAAGATTTCCAGTATGCTCTGGGGCTTGCAGCTTGGGGGGGTCGAAAGAAGCTGGGATTTGGACTTGTGAGCCATGCTGGGATCCCAGCTCTGTGGCTTCCTAGCTGTGTGATCTTCAGCAAACTTCTTAACCCTGTCAGACTCAATTTGATCCCATGTAAATGGGGATAAGAAGTCTTCCAGCTTGTGGGACTTGCCATTGGAGCATTAGATATGATGCTTGTTAAGCACTGGGCTTGGCGCAGGGCAGGGGCTCAATGCCTGGTTAAGTAAGATGAGGCACAGAAAGGAGGTTGCAGGGAGCAGGACATGCTTTCATACAAACTTATGATAGGAAAGACAGGCGGAGGCATTCCAGGCAGAGGGAGTGCTGTGAGCAGGGCCTGGAGGAGGACTGGGCAGGGCACACGCATCTATCAGGGGAGAGGGAATCACTCTGTCGGCAGTATTAGAATGGCTGAAGACACAAGGCAGCAGGATGGAAAGATGTCAGCTGAGGGCTTTGAATCCCAGGCCCAGGAGTTTATAATCTGTAAGGTCAAACAGGGATCTACTGAGAGTCTGGGGCAGGGAGGAACACAGGCAGGTAGAAAAACAAACAAAATATTTAAAAATTCAGAAATAGCATAGAGCTAGAAGGGACCTGAGGATTGATCTACTCCAATGGATGCATTGTTACAGATAAGGAAACTGATAAAGTACACAGGAAGCACGCTCAGAGTCCCAGGGAAGTTGGTACCAGTGCAGTGTACAGACTGGAATCCAAGTCTCCTGATTTAACCAGCACTTCTCCCCCAATGCCACTAAAATATGGTGTGTGTGTATGCCAAAATATGGCATGATATATATGTGTATATACATATGTATAGACATACACATGTAAACATACACACACACATATACATACATACATATACATACATATATTTACACACACACACTTTTTCATGCTTATGTAAAAATATCCACCAATGTACATATATTGTGGTGATAGAGGATGATTTCCTCTGGGACAGAGAAGCAGACGGCCACTGAAAGGTTTCCCCAGACATTGGCTCCCTCTCCAGAACTGGCACAATCTCTCCCTCTACCCTGGTTCCTTACTCAACTTTCAAACCTACTCAATACCCCCTTCCGCCCCCCTACCCGCCCATTGCCCTGCTAATCCCATATCTTTTAAACATTCCTCAAAGTTAAATATAAGGAAGTAAAGAGACAAATCCAGAAAGTGGGACTTTCAGAAGGACAGTTGTAGAAAGCTCAACAAATCAATGGCATAAAAAATAAAAAGCAGAGGTCTGCTCTGGAGTGAAAGATGCCCATGCGGCATAACCACCAAATGTAACACGTGAGCCTTGCCCGGATGCTCACTTAAAAAAAGACATAAAGAACAGACTGGTGGTTGCCAAGAGGGAGAGGTGGAGGGAGAGGGATGCACTGGGAGTTTGGGGTTGGTAGATGCGAACTATTACGTTTAGAATGGATAAACAACAAGGTCCTACTGTATAGCACAGGGAACTATACTCAATATCCTGTGATAAACCATAATGGAAGAGAATATGAAACAGAATGTATATATATGTATAACTGAGTCACTTTGCTGTACAGCAGAAATTAACACAACATTGTAAATCAACTATACTTCAATAAAAAACAAAAACAACAAAAAAACAAAAGGTACCCCACCCCTAAAAAGACAGTTCTGAGACACAGAAATGCAAAAGAAGACCGGATAGTAGAAGAGACTGTTAATGCTGGATGTGAGAGTGACAAGACAGCTGTGCAGGCAAGTGTCAGTATTCACAGAGGCACCTATGAAAGTACATAGAGGTGAAATGAGGATGTGTCTGAGATCTGCTTTAAAGTACTTCCAGCATATAATGAGCGGCAGATGAAACAAGCAAGGAAAAATCTGGATTACTGTTGAATCTGTGTAATGGGTATATAGGGGTTCATTGTGTTATTCTACTTTTGAGTATGACTGAATTTTTCTTGATTAAAATTGGGGTTTTATTTCCCCCCAAAACCAAACAGACCAAAAACCCTTACCTACACCTTCCCCTTCAAAAGCGATCCCACTCTCTTTTTCCATTCACTGACATGCTGGTTCATCTGACTGCACTTAAACACTGGGATCTCTCTGAGGCCCCTGCCCCTTCTCACCCTCCTTCACCTCTCTGGGTTTCCTCATCTGCACCCATGTCTTCAATTACTATCCAGAAACATACCCTTAGCCCTAGCCTTGACCTCTGAGCTGAGCTGCAGTGGGCGTTTCTGATTACCCTCTGTGCGCATTCCCCTGAATACAGCACACACTCACGTGGGCATACTTACCTGATGGAACATGCTAACCTCCCATCTTCCTCCTTTATTCCACATTTTAGGCAAAGGTACCGCCACCATTTCCCTAGGATGGAAATCTCCCGCTGTCATCAATTCCTCCCCGCCCACCCTCATCCCCACTTCTACCTGATAACACCTTTTGTCAATTCTGTTTCAGAAAAGTGTCTCAAATTCAAACCCACCTCAGTATCCCACTGCCCAAGACTCAGCTCAGGCTTAGAATTCTATGATAAGTGCCCACCTATCTCCTAGCCAACAGCTATCCCCAAGCCAGCCATCCTCCACTCTGCTAAGCCAGGGCACTTCTCCAAACCAGACCTTGCCAGAGGTGCTGACAGCCCTCCCATAACTGTCTCCTCCTTCAGAGCTCAACAGATTTGTGTCTGAATCCCTAAGAGCAATCATTAATTACAATAAAAATATTGAATGTTTACCCTGTCAGGCATTCTACAGATAAGGAAACTGAGGCACAGAGTACAGTAATCTGCTCAGGGTCATATAGTCAGTAGGTGGCAAGGCATAGATTTGACCCTAGACACTCTAGTTCTGAAGCGCAGGCACCCTCTCACAAGGTTAACCTAATTGACGTCACTTCTTGAAGTTAACGTCCCTAAGACTCAGTTTTTTAATCTGCCAAATGGGATTAACAAAGCCTACTCAAAAGGTTGTTGTAAGGATTTGATGAAATAAGAACTCAAAAAACATTAGCTATTGCTATGCAATGGATTGTTTCCAGTTTGTTGAGAAGGCATTCGGAGATTCTCAGCTCAGTGTGGTTTCCCCTCCCCTCCTGCAGTATCCCTAGTATGTTTCAGAACTTCTGGGAAGGAGCCTGTGTCCTTTCACTAAGTTGGCCCGGGTGTGGGAGGCTCCCCATGTAAAGGGAACCATGTCCAAACAATCATTCGACTGTGCAGTCATTTATTTGCTCAGCACCAACTGAGTGCCCTTCATTGCACTGGGAACTGGGTAAACTGGATAAGATCCCTGATCTTGGATGCTCAGCCTGTGGTAAGATAAACACACAAACAAAAAATTATATGAAATAATGCCATTTGCAGCGACATGGGTGGACCTAGAGATTATCATACTAAGTGAAGCAAGTCAGACAGAGAAAGACAAATATCACATAATATCACTTATATGTGGAATCTAAAAAAATGATACAAACAAACTTATTTACAAAACAGAAATAGACTTACAGACATAGAAAACAAACTAATGGTTACCAAAGGGGAAAGGTGGGGGAGGGATAAACTAGGAATTTGGGATTAACAGATACACACTACTATATATAAAATACATAAACAAGAAGAACCTGCTGTATAGTTCAGGGAACTATATTCAATATCTTGTAATAACATATAATGGAAAAGAATCTGAAAAAGAATATATATATGTATAGCTGAATCACTCTGCTGTACACTTGAAACATCTAAATCAACTGTATTTCAATAAAAGTAAATAAATAAATATTAAAAAAAAAATAATTATATTATGGCAGAGTGAGTGCTATATCAGAGGATGATACAAGGGAAAAAGAAATGCTGAGAATATAGTGACTAGCTTTGCTCGGGGGGGAATTCAAGGACATGGCACAAATCCATCATGAGTACTTAGCAAATAATAATTTATGATGGGGCAGCTATACTGTTCTCCTTCAGTCATGCTCCTTTTACAAAATTATTGAGTTTTGATGAGACCCCACTAAATACGAAAGCTTTAGTCCCTTTCTGAGCTTAAGGTTATCGGGAAATCTTAACTGCGAAACCTCAAAGGTCCAATTTACATAAGCAACCTAACAGCTTGAAGAAGGAGAGAAATATAAAATGTATTTCATTAAAAAAAAATGCTTAGATTATTTAATAATTCAAAACTGATACTATTTCCTTTCATATAAAAGCACTTGTATAAAAACATACCTATGGCTTTCTGCATATGAAATGGATATGATTTAATATTAAATATTTCCCTCTATATTTCTCTTTATCTAGAAAGCATGCCAGAGATGTTCTTGCCAATGTGACTTACAAAAGACCAGGTCAGGGACTTCCCTGGTGGCACAGTGGTTAAGAATCCACCTGCCAATGCAGGGGACACGGGTTCGAGCCCTGGTTTGGGAAGATCCCACATGCTGCGGAGCAACTAAGCCCGTGCTCCACCACTACTGAGCCTGTGCTCTAGAGCCTGCGAACCACAACTACTGAGCCCTCGTGCCACAACTACTGAAGCCTGTGTGCCTAGTGCCCGTGCACCACAAGGAAGAGTAGCCCCCGCAATGAGAAGTCCGCGCACTGCAACGAAGAGTAGCCCCCGCTCACCACAACTAGAGAAGGCCCACGCGCAGCAACGAAGACCCAACACAGCCAAAAAAAATAAGAATAAATAAATAAAATAAATTTTAACAAATGTTAATGGACCCAAGAGAATTGAAAACATTTGTTAAGAAAAAAGAAAAGACCAGGTCAAAGCTAACAGGGTTGTTTGAGAGCCAACAAAAAAATATTGGCTCTCCCTTCATTCCAGCTCAAATGGCCCAGATCTGCCTGCTATTAGCCTATCAGCCATGGGCGAGGCGGAGCTAGCAGGACTGAAACCTGTGGGCCCAGAGAGGGGCAGGAGACAAGAGTGTGGGCCACCACAGTGAGTCCCAGGCCCTAAGTGCTTGTCACCCAAACATGGGCCTCAAAGAACCTGCTGCAGAGGAGTGGGATGTGCCCCAGTGGTGGCAAAACAGCACAAAAGCCCTGGTCTCCCGTCTGTGCATTAAGGTTCTAAAAGCACAGCCAGTGGAAAACCTCTCCATTCTACGACAGCAGGGAAGACTGAGGGGACTATTTAGTTCAAGCTCTGAAGACAAAATGGCCAGCGTACAGAGACTCATCCAGCACGCCAAAGCTGCAGATACCAAAATACAAAGTCATCGTCCTACAGAGATTTTAACCAACCTATCAGTCTGATTTCTCTGATCAAAATGGTGCCAAATGATAGAACTTGTCCCCCACTCTCACATCCAAATCCACTTTACCTTTCTACCCCCCTTCATGCTGTCCTTGTTCAAGTTCCCTGATGGGTCCACACTGGTTATAAGCCAAATGGTCAAGAGCTATAACAATGGGCTCACCCTCAAGCCCCCTCCCCCAAGCCATCCTTCTTTGTTTTTGTAGCTGTTGTTTTAACTGCCTAAAGGAACTTGAGTTTTCTCTGTGTGTTTGAAGCAGCATGATAGCACTTCTCTGCTACTGATTAACCCCCCAGAGGTAGCAGCAGCGAGGGCAGCTTGCAGGTGTTTTGTGCGGGGGGCAGGGGGGTCCGGTGGGGGGTCTCCTGCAGAGAAGCACATCACACAGCAGCTTCCCACTGGCCAGGGAAGGGGACCCACTGGGACGATGTATTGACTTCATGGCCCATCGGGGTAGGATTCCATCCTGGGTACTCCACTGGTCTGCAGAGGACCCTTTACAATCCATCCGCTTATTTGCTTTTAAGTAAAAAGGTGTGAAACGATTCCTCCAGTCAGAAAAGGAATGACTTCCATGTACCTGATTATGTCCGGTGGCTACTGAGTAAGTGTGCCTCCCTTCCATAAAAGTCTGCTCCTAATGTCCCTACCTAGAGAAAAAAGATCAGGCGTTTTAAAATATTCAAAGAGATGCCTTCCAAAGGCTAAAGAATAAAGAAGCTCCTTCCAGCTGTGCCCCACAAAACCATCAATCTCAGGCGGCAGAACCTTCAGGACAGAGTTGCATCGCAGTTGCAGGACTTGGGGAGGGAGGAAGATCAGGATGGAAACTAAGTTTGAGGCTCTAACAGGAAAATTGTCCTTCCATTTCACTTGGGGCAATGAAACAGCTAAGATTCTACGAAGCCCGCTTGACCATTTTTTTCTGTTTTTCTCTGAAACAAGCTTTCCCTAAGCGAGCCTTCTCTGTCCTAAACTAGATGCCAGAAAGAAAAGCCATGTGGGCAGTGTGTGACCTGTTTTCCATCAGATGTCCCGCTCCCTGCTGGCAGCGTGAATTAAGGGGCCTCCGAGTAAGAACTCTCCTTGAAGAGCACCAAATACTAGTGATCTGTGTTATGGCTGCAACAGAAAACCGCAAGCCTGCGTATGTATAAAAATATAACTGGGCAGACCCGGTATTTTCTAAGTTACCCATTTATTTTGTCATTCACTAACAAGCTAAAGCCAAGCTTCAAAGGCTCGGGAAGAATTGATAATGAAGAAAACTTTAATGGAGAAAAAATTCTACCCATACAGTAGTTTTCTGCAAATTAAGATTGCTATTATTGTTTTAACATTGAGCATTTTAGTATTGAACGTTTTTGTATTTTAGCAGTTAGCATTTTAGGACTGGTACTGTGTGGGAGCCGAGTTTGAGGACCACTGCTGTGAAATAGTGATCATGGGCCGGTGCCAGTTCCTGCCAAGAAACAAAGAGGGGATTCTTTACTGACGGTTACAAGAGATGTTATATAATCTCACTCCTTTCTTCCAGTAGCAAGTGTAATTACTTATTTGTCTAAGATGAAAAGCATTTTGCCACCTAGGCTCTACTATTTTGATTTTATACTCCCCCTCGCAACGATCAGGCAGGGTCGGCAGGGAGATGGTCAGACTTTCCTGACCCTTCAAGTTCCCCATCAGGTAATTATCTTTAGAATTGAGGCAGACTTTTATATAATTGCAATTTTATTTGAGAACTGAGTCCATTCTGCCTGGATTTGAATCCCAATTCCACTCCTTGGTAGCAGTGTGCCCTTGGACAGGTTAGTTAACTGCCCTGTGCCTCTGTTTCCCTACCTGTAAAGTATAATCACCATAATGAAAGTACCTGCCTCACAGTACTGCTTCTGTTTCTTTCCATTTTAATCTTCTCACTCCCTGGTGTGCTGAAAAGGAGGAGGACCTACAGCCAGAAAATCTAAGTTTGAACTCTCATTACACTTTTTTTTAAATTAAATCATCCCACCTTTGTACAGATAATTGTTAGTCAGGCAAGCCACCTAACCTTTAAAATCTTAGTTTACTTAACCGTGAAATGGGGAGAATAAAACCCACTTTATAGGATTCAAGGATTGAATGAGATATTGGATGTGAGTCCAAATTATCTAATTATGCATGTTACTTGTCTTCTTTTATGATTCATGACTTATTTGCTGTCCTCAGTACCAAGCCTGGACAAAATTTTCTTGTTAAGTAATTATCTCCCCCAACCTCTGATACAGCTCTGCCCGCTAACCTCCTTTTTTCATCTTAACATTTTGATCCTAGCTTTCTTATCCTCTCATGCATGTCTGATTTCCAGGTATTATAAGCTGCAATTCCCGAGGATATAACTGCAGCGATGAACTATGTTCTGGCACTGGAAACTTGTGTTGCCTAGAAAAGCCTGAGTCCAATAAAATATCTGCAACACACTATCCTGCAATCAACCACGTGGGCCAAGATATATGCCTGGCAGAAAGCTACTGAAATGGGCCCACTTAGCTGGGAGGCAGTGGGGTCTGATAAAATATTTGAGGGTAAACAAATTTCTCTCTTACCTACTCTTCGATCTGGGGCAGTTACTCAAGCTTGTTGAGAAGCAGTTGGCTTATAATTTAAAACTGACGTATGCTGCATAGTGTATGCGTGTCGGGAGAGGGGGTAGAGGGTCCCTCATATAGACTGGATCTTCTAGGAAATCAAACTTGTGACTACCCACACTCTGTCCACTTCCACAAAAATCCCTCTCATTCTGTTCTATACTTTCTTTTCCCATAGCTATTAGCACTTTCTGAAGTACTATACAATTTACTCAACTGCTGTCTACTGTCCATTTTAATCTCCACTAGAATGTGAGTCCAAGAGAAGGAATCTGCTTTTCCTTTTGCTGATGTATTTCAAGTGCCTAAGACAATACCTGACTCACAGTAGGTGCTTAGTGAGCACCTGTTGAATGAATGAACGAACCACAGCCAAAACAGAACATAAGCCAAAATATATCTAGAAGTGCTAACTTTTGGGGAGTCATGTTTTCGGTATAATTTAAATTTCTATGAAATTTTTCATTATTTCTTCCAATTTTAATTCAAAACGCCCTTTTTTCCTTTCCCTCTAGTGTACTGGAACTATACAGAGAGTTTAGGTTTTATGGATATAACTCACAAGTAAGACACCCAACTCGCAGACTGGACTTTTCCCCAGTACACTCCCAGTTAGGTAACGACTTTGTGGCCACTGAGCAGGGCATCTGTGTTCAGAAGAAGGGGAGGAAAATACCTCCACAATCATCCCCCAGTATTTCTTCCTTGGCCTTTTTTTTTTTTTTTTTTTAATTATTTATTTATTTATTTATTTGGCTGTGTTGGGTCTTCGTTTCTGTGCGAGGGCTTTCTCTAGCTGCGGCAAGCGGGGGCCACTCTTCATCACGGTGCGCGGGCCTCTCACTATCGTGGCCTCTCTTGTTGCGGAGCACAGGCTCCAGACGCGCAGGCTCAGTAGTTGTGGCTCACGGGCCTAGTTGCTCCGCGGCATGTGGGATCTTCCCAGACCAGGGCTCGAACCCGTGTCCCCTGCATTAGCAGGCAGATTCTCAACCACTGCGCCACCAGGGAAGCCCCTCTTCCTTGGCCTTTATGTTTCACACATTCCCTACAAGTTCAAGAGTTCATGCACTACATTTCACTACAAATTATGTTGCAGAAAGTGAAATAATGTGCTATGTGATTCTAAATCTTCTTTTCCACAAACTCTGCTGTCTTGCTTTATTGTTCAGTGATGCAAAACTTCTCTTTTACAGAAGATGTATTAGTCTTGATCCCATTAATATGGTTCAGTAATACTCTAAGTAGTAATCCATGCAAGGCAAAGTCCTCATGAATGTTAACTAAAACACACAACCAACAGTGTTTTTTGCCCTGTCAGAGCCTTTAAATTTATCAACTCCGAGTACACAGCATAACGTAATATGAATGAGGTCAGAAAGAACAGTTAAAAATCATTTTCTCATAACTCCTTGTTGAGGTTTTGAAACAAAAACAATCAGAAATACCACAACTTAGAGATACTTAGAAAACCATTATTCAATGCACACAAAGCCCCATAAATTTTGAAGATGTTACTTTCATCAACTTAATACATATTTCACTACATAATATTAAGTTGGATGTACTGAAAAATCTATTTCTTTCTCCTGTACGATCATAAAACCTAACAGACATAGACAAAGAAGCCTGCACATTATTTTGGGGAGGAAAAATGTACCCAAATCCCTGGTTATGCTTTTTTGGTTCAGTTAATCATGACAGAAAGCACTGTAATCTTCCTTTGGAAAAATCCACTTTCTTCAATAACATGAAGATCATAACAGATTATCATTATCATGTATCCTCATCTTCCCCTTTCTGAAATGTCTCCCCCACTGCTTTTTTGTGAAACATTCTGTTTTCTTTCCCCAACACACAGTTACCATCACTTTTCCAAACTCTTCCAGCAGGTTGGTTCTACAGACTGCTGGATTATATGCCACTCCAAAACCAGGAAAGCGAGGAAAGAGGCTCAGTACCTCTAAGCGTATCACTACCTTGAACCATGGTTGCTCATTTAGTGAATTAAACCTACTTAATAGCTTTTATGCCCTGATTTTTAAAAAAATCTAAATCAACTCTATCTTTTAAACTTTCAAGGGAAGAACCCAAAGCCTTATGAATTTTGAAGCCAAATGTGGAGTTTAATGAAATGCCTGGATATGGCACATTCTGATTTCTCAACTGCTTTGCTAATTCTACATTTTTAATACACACTGGTCCCAATTACAGCTATCTTAGCCCAAACAAAAAGTAATTAACAATATTTTCCAACTCCCCCAAAGATAATAAAATTCAATTGATTAGCTTTCATTCTCTCTCAATTCCCATCCTCTAATCTGCCTACCATTGACTGAGGAATAAATATCATTCCCTTGAGATTTACTAATTTTACTATGATTTGGAGTTAAGCACAGGATTTAAATCTACTTAGCATTTATGTTTAAAGCTTGTGGTGCTTCTCTGATGAAGCAACTTCAAAAAAACCCAAACAAATCCAAGACTAACACTAAACTCTGACTCTTCAGTGTGTAGTGCCCCTCCAGAGCCATTTATTTTGCTAAAATAATTGGTCACAACATGGGAACGAGGTCACCATTTTTCAAGGTGATTAAAGTTCAGTTTTCTTTTCAAATGTCTTACTTAGGAGGCAATTGCTAGGACACTAGAAAAGCAGACTGACGGAAGTATGACCTGGCTGGCTGTCATCAGGCCGAGGACACACTGTGATGTCAGCACCTAAGGAGAGGCCATGTCCTTTGACCTCTATTGTGCCAGAAGTCAATGGCATGTGTAGAGCTCCTTAAAGCAGGAGTAAACCTGCTTTCTGTTAAAAGACTGAAAGAGCAATGCACAGACGTCTTTATACAAATCTATTTATAATGATAATGAAGCGAATTATGCTAGGAAGCTCTATAAGTGATCAAGAAGAACAAATTGAAAGTTATTCATGCCTCATACTCATCCTCTCCAGGGTACCCAGTTCAACAGCTCCTATGAATGGGGAGTTCTGCACCCCCGAGTTAGCTGTATCACATCAGGCAGGGCATCGCTGGAGTCACTTATGTGTGGATAACTTCAGAAAGGGACGAACAAATGGGACTGAATGACACACTGCTAAGATCTGCAACAACTATGAATCAGAAGAGACAGAGAATTAGGGATGCAAAAGTTCACTTTAAACCAAAAAAGCAAGAAACCAAAGTCAGCGCAGGTCATCTGTACAGTGTTCTTTAGGCTTTTCTGCCTTTCAGTCTTTCCACTGTTAGCTCAGAACACAAATTCTATAAACATAGTGACGTAAAGAGAAAGACTAGGAAGCAGGAGATACAACCATGACCTGCCCAGCTCCGCTTGCAAAGGACTGCACAAAGGTCCACCAGCTTCCAAAAAATGATTCTCTCTGCCTTTCGTAGGCATCACCAGTGATGCACTTAGCTGGTCTGTTTGAGAAGAACAACTATCTCCAGAAAGAAAGGCTGCAATACAATCATGTGCTTTCTCTCTGATTAAAATTTGTATTTGTCTAAGTCTTAGAAAAATAGATTCTATGGTCTCAGGCAAAAAAAAATATGTCTTTGGGCTTCAGCTAATCTGGAAGGTTGCTATGTTTTAATTCTTTATATACCCTGTATTGCTACAAAGTGGACTAAAGTATAGTCAACTTATAACTACCCATGACAATTGAAGGGAAGCTATTCAGATATTCTAACATAAAACCTTACCGTTGTTTTCCTTACCTTGTATTAGGATTATGATTTGTCTTCTGAGAATTTAACACTTCAAACTTTATTGTTTCAAGCTACCTAACAAAGACTCTGCCAGAAGCTGGAAATTTGTCAAGCTTTCCCAATCTACTATTCCGTTCACACCTCTTCCCAACTTTCCAAGTTAGGAAGAGCCTGAACCAGTATGTATGGCTCACACTTTCTGATGAGAAAGAGATAAATAAGAAATAGGGACGCACCTCAGTGCTGCATGGGCTGTTAGCACCATCTTCCCTAACAATGTTAGTAAGAATTTAGAAGCAAGAGACATTCCTGAGCATCTAAACTGTGATCCATTTCGGAGAGTAATAGCTGTTCAATCTTCAGTATCAGATTGCTTTGCCCTTCATGACTTTTGTCAATTGATCAGTGAAATGTATACTTAAGAAGAGTGATCAGTCACAAACGTATAAATGTTACCTGAAGATTAGCAGGAAGTCAGAGGTTCCTTTTAGACGATTCATCGCAAAATGTGCACCCAAAGTGGTCCCTACTTTGTCAGTTCTGAAAAACCAGCATTCAGTCCATGGGCTCCGTTAGGCTTCCCTGAGCCAAGAGCCCTATACTGCCAGCTCCTTCTGATTTACAGCTACAGCCGTGAAAGGCAGACTCTTCCCCCAGCTTCTCTCCCAGGGCTCTTATAACCCCACCACAGACAGCAGATTTTCTCCCTCATAATGAGTGTCAGTGCAATGTGAGGATAGTTATATGGAATTTGGGGTTAGAAACAAATTTGTTTATACTCATCTTTTATCATTTATCAAGGTGTACGATTATTCCCATTATTGGTATGTAACGCAGCTTACAGAAGTCAGATATCATTTGCTAAACTGTGGGAGAATAGCTTCCCCAGCTCTCAGAATGGAGATAATTGGGGAGAATGGCATAACCTCCATGAGCTATTATCTATCTATACGGTATATGTAAGCTGAGTGAAATAAATCTACCCTGGCTCTATTCAGAAACCCAAAAGGTTTCCACTCAACGCTGGGGAGTCCAACTAGATTGCGTTTGTTATGAGACGTGATCACATGAGGCGTGGGATTCCTGGTCCAGCTCTGCCTGCAGACAAACCAACATTCGTATCAGTCAAGACAAATTTCTGTCAATTTATACTTTTAATAACCTTTATGGATGGAAATTCTACAGTTTCCCTTGGTAGTCAGCATAAGAATTTAATGATGCTGACACCCAGGTTTCTGTCCGGGGTTTAGCAGGCTTCTCAGTACAGTGACATTCACATAGCTGTGCAGACAGCGTCAGGGTTCAGGATGACTCAGTCAGCGAGACTGCCATCGATAACAACAGCACATTTATTGCGGGCTTACTATGTGCCACAACTGTTCCAACTGGTTTGCGGACTAATTTACTTCACTCTCACAAGAACTCTATCAGGCAGTAAACACTTTTGTCATCCTCATGTTACAGGGCAGTAAGTTGGATGGATCAGTAATATACAGCTGGTCCTTGGTAGAGCGGCCCAGCTGTAGGGCCAGTGCTCTTAACCATTATGCTGTCTCTAAGAGCATCAGGATAACCATGTGGACATCAGCTTAACCACATCACAAGGTATACAGCAGAGGAGCACTGAATACTGAGGCAGGAGACCAGTTCACTACGACTGTATTTCATGGTACATAGGAACCCATCAATTGTAAGACACAGCATTATTATTTTTCATACCACTAAGAAAGAAAAAACCTTGTTGATCAAACTATGACACAGTGGTCAAAAGCCACCTATTATAAGACAATCCTCATTTCAGAGATGTTAAAATGAGGGTGAAAATGTGCATTTCAGAATTTATCAACTACTGTTACAGTATTAATTACAATGAACAAATCATATAACCTAAGGCTCAGTTTCTACATCTATAAAATAGGAGGCTGATGATTATTAAGGTCCCTTCCAATCTACAACTCTAGGTACCACCTATATAAGGAACAGAGCGAGCACTGGGATGAGGAGAGTGAGGTGTCCAGGACCCCAAATTTAAGGAAGCACTACTCTCAGGTTGGTGCAAGTCCAGGGTGGGTACCTGAGAGTGAGCGCCCCCTTAAATCATACACCCTGGCACCTGGCATCCTCATCCCAGTGGGGCCCTGATGAAGAAAGCAATGAAGGATTCAGACCATTTGTCTTCTGGAATTTTTAATCAAGATCTTTTATAATGACCTGTTCACATTTAACAGCAACTTTTCCAATTACTTTCATCTTTCCTACAGAGACCTATTTCCTTGCTTTGGAGTATTTCTTTACATTTCTATTCCCTCTCCAGCTCCTCCCCATTTCTATTTTTTTTTTAATATAAATTTATTTATTTATTTATTTTTGGCTGTGTTGGTTCTTTGTTGCTGTGCGCGGGCTTTCTATAGTTGCAGTGAGTGGGCTTCTCATTGTGGTGGCTTCTCTTGTTGCGGAGCATGGACTCTAGGCGCACGGGCTACAGTAGTTGTGGCATGCGGTCTCAGTAGCTGTGGCTCGCGGGCTCCAGAGCGCAGGCTCAGTAGTTGTGGCGCACGGGCTTAGTTGCTCCGTGGCATGTGGGATCCTCCCAGAACAGGGCTCGAACCCATGTCCCCTGCATTGGCAGATGGATTCTTAACCACAGTGCCACCAGGGAAGTCCCCCCATTTCTATTAAAATCCCTGATTCCAAGTTTGTTCAGCTGGTGCTGCAATGTTTTTACTGAGGCCAGGGACAGATGTGTGAGCTCCTCTGGGCTGGTACTTCGCTGCATCTCTTAAGTTATACACTGCACTCCATCTCGTGGGAAACCCATTGCTGATCTCAAGGAATGGATATAAATGAGGCCCTTGCTACTTGGACCACCAGGACCACGTTACCTGGAAGCATCTTAGAAATGCAGAATCTCAACCCCACTTCTGGCCTTGCAGAATCTGCATTTTAACAAGTTCCCCGTGGTACTTTATAAACACAGTTTGAGAAGCACGGGACTAAGCAAAATCATGCCAAATATACAGAAAAGCAACTCCAATGAAAACTACTCCTTATTAAGCACCTAATATGTGTCAAATGCTTTCCATAGAGCATCTCCATTCCATTCAACAATACAGACAAGTAAATGATGATTCATTTAAATTCAGTGACCCAAGTGGAAGTTATTCTGGAAGTGTGGTATACCTATCACTTCAGGCCAATGAGGCAAAGTTTTGTAAATTTTTTTTCTGCAAATAGTATCATATTCACCTCCCATTCTTTCCTTACAACTATAAAAACTAGAGATCAGGACTTCCAGTTTGCACAGCCTGATATTCACTGTGTGCACTTGAGCTAGCTATTGAACTTTCTGAAATCCAGTCGCTTCATCGATAAAATAGGAGATGATAGACTGTATTATAAGGATGGAATTAAATAAGGGATGTAAAGTGCTTAGCAGTCTTCAGCATGCAGGAAAAACTCAACAAACAAAACACACTACACCCCTCAGCCACTAGCAAAGGCTGGTTAAGCTACACAAGTACAAATCATTGGCCTAACAATTTGCCCTATGTTTCCATTTCCTTAAGAAAAAAAAATTAGGCTCACTGTGTTTTGGGGATTGTCCATCTATATACACAGCTCCTAAGTGATGACAGGCAAAGATATCATTGTCTCTTTGAAAAACCTCTCTTCCGAGTAACGATATCTGATGTAACTTTACTTGTGACTGAAAAATCGAGCAGCAAAAAACGCCCCCCTCCCATGACTGTACATGCACACACTCTGATAGCACAAGAGGCACCTTGCTCATTTATTGAACACCAGAGAGGTAGAGGGTTGCTTTTGACAGAGCTGTTAGGCAAATAAGGATCCTCCTGGCTGCTGAATAAATTATGTTATTCTTATTTGACCTTGCCAAACTAGGTTTGAGTGACCGACACGATCCAGCATTGTCTCCTGTTCATTCGTACGATGTGACAGGCACGCTCACCATGTCCAGACCCTTCTTGCCTTTGTTGCTTTTATAAAAGGTTTCATTGAATTGCTTATTAAAACTGCTGTATATAAAACTACGCCTTTGAAAGATTTCTCTGGCTGGGCTCCAGCTCAATTAGCAGACTACTTCCAGCTGATGAAAAGTAACAGTCAATATCAGATTAGAGTTAGCAACTATTCACCAGAGTAATCAAATTAGATTTGGGTATCTATGGTGACACGACAAAAATTTCCACTAAGCCCTGTGGTTTACAGTAAGATGACCATGGCTTTATATTAAATTATTGTTCAAAATGTTTTCTCAAAATCTAATCTGCATCTCAGGAGATACACAGTCAAGTCTATGGGCATATCAAAAAATGTATAACCAGTGCTTTTCCAATTTAAATGCTAAGTAGCCTAAAGGGTCTAGGAGAACAATTTGCATGGATCTTGGTCTTTCTTCTCTTCCACCAACTCCCTCCTGATTATCAATTATGACTGGCCATTGTCAAGCTGAAATGCCTGAAGTACCAACTGATCTGTCAATGAAACTGACCAAGTCTGTAGTCCAGGATTGGGAGGATAACAGAAAAAAAGAAAAGACAATCACAGCTTTTGATATGCTTACAATCTTAATAGGATATTAAAAATACAAAGTAAAAGACAATATTAGTACAGCAGATTTCAACTTATGTGCATACGGAGTAAAAATGTACATATATGTAGACACATCACGTGCAAATTGCGTTTAACTGCAAGTAGGCAGAGTAAATTTAGCCTTTATCGGGAATTGTTGTGTTTAGTTCATTTAAAACAAAACAACAAAAAACCCTTAGATGAGGTTTTCTTCTATTTAAAAAAGTCTCTGATGCCCTGTGAGATGGGGTCATCTTTGCAGACCCCTAGCTAAGAGACATCACACAGGTTCTTAGGAAGCAGGCACCTTGCAGAGGTCCCAGCAAGACTGGACCTCCCATCAGCTATGGTCCACGTCCAGCTCTGGGTCCTATAAGCATAGGTGGGATACATCCTCTGCACTTCCTGGGAATGGAGCCCTGGTTGATGGAAGTTGGGCGGCTGTCTTAGACCTCTTTTCCCCACAGATGCCAGCCCCCCCATCCTGCTGTCTCTCCACAGATGTCTTTCCCCCTGCTCTGATACACGAGAGTCATCCAACCGGGGAACAAAGTGACAGTCTCTCCTCTGACAGGCACCCCCAGTCTTTACTGGGGATATCCTCCAACCACCGATTGAATTCTGGAAGAGAAATCACTACCTTTTAGTGTTGGAAGAATTAAATGAAATAGCATATATGAAAGTAATTTATAAAATGTAAAGGCTAAAGAAATGTAAGAAATTATTATTGCCAGACATGAACTGATTCAAAAAAAAAAAACACATGTACAGTGCTTATCTTCACTCAAATGTCAATCAGATTGTTCTGGATCCAAGCAATATGCAAAACAAAGTGAAAAACAGCACAGCAGAAGCCACTCCACTCTGTTCCCTTAATGACTTCCATTTACCTTGGGAACTAAATACACGATGACTTGGCACTTAGGGTCGCAGCAAGCACCAGGAAAACAAAGCCAGCACTAACTAACATGAGTCTTCTTAAGACTCCGTCTATACGATCCAATGTTTTGGCAATTCACAGTCACAGCCATGTCTCTTTTTCTCTTGTCACTATAAAAATACTGTTATATGATCTAGAGCTTTAGAAATTATATCAGTTATAGCCTCCATTCAAACAATTAACTTAATAATCCATGATTACCAATTAGATGCTCAATTGGACAGATGCTTGATCTTACATACAAAAGCAGTGCTGCTTGTGAATACCACCCACATCAAACTTGACTGGCAGGTGTTTTTTTCTAAGTTAAAAAAAAGAAGTCTTTTCAGAGCATTTAATTTTCAGGGTTTTATGTGTCTGATTTGACAACCTGTATGTGATTTAGATGGAATACTTTGTATTTTTACTTTGCAAATCGAAATTTTCATCAGGAAACTGTGTTTCTTTAAGGACATTTCAGGCTTTGGGGAAACATATATGCTTACCTGGGAGACTCGTTTCAAATTACCAGGTAAAGCACATTTCTGTAGTGGGCATTTGAAAATCACATCACATATTACTAACTCGATAGGGTGTATCATCTTCTGCCAGCCTCGCTGTTCATTATTACATAAATGGATGGTAGAAAAAAAAAGATAACTATAATTCCACATGCCTTATTCAGCCCCAAATCTGTTCTCTTTTCCAGAAAAGCAATCAGATATCTGAGCCTATTCTCTGTAGAATTTCAGAATCTGAATCTCTGGTATTATCCCTGAAGACGTTGTATGTAAATTATAATATACTGCAAAATTATTAGGATTTTAAGCCTTTAAAGATACCTTTGTGCACAAAGCCTCCCAAAGAATGAGGACCATTCCTTTAGAAGAAAAAGTAAGCTGAAGCAAGAGTTCATTTCTCTCTTTCCTTTACAGTAAAGGAAAATGACTGGAGAATTACCAAATCGATGTTTTTAGCCACTGTAAAATAGACTTCATGGACTGGCTGACTCATTTGAAAGTGCTAGAATATCACGGTCTGCTATTCATCAAAGACAAGTTTGTCTAATTTTTAAAAAAACGTTTACTTATTTTATTATGAAACGTTTAAACATATTCCGAAAAACGTGTATCACAAAAACTACATAGCTCCATGGTTTATCACAGATAACCTTAATTTTCACATTGACCAGATAAAGAGTAAATTAAAACACTTGGCAAAGTCTTTACAATTAATTATTTATCTGGTTAATAAATAGGTGAGACAGATGAGTCAGCCTCTGACTCTGGGACATAAGAAACAAACAAGAAAGAGACATAGCACTCGGCTCCCTTGGGAGGGAAAAAAAGGAGGCTCATGAAAGCCAGGATAGAAGGTCCCGAAGAAGACAGCAGAGCAGAGAAGAGCACTGGTTGGAGTTGGTCTCTGGATTTGAAGCCTTGTTCTACCACTTATCAGTTGACTGAGTTTAGGGAAGTCCCTTAACCTCTGTTGCCTAGGTCTCTGCAGCTATTAAATGGGGAATAAATCAGATAATACATGTAAAATGCTTAATACATAGTATGAACTTAACACACAAGTGTCAAGTAGGCTTATCTCTTAAGGAAGTTCAAGGATAAGAAGCACAAAATTAGAGCCTCACTCAAACTGGAAGGTGGTTGGGATCAGAGGCTGGTCTTTCTCAAAGGCCACAGGGCCACCCTCTCTCGTGGTGCCTCTACTTCTCTCTCCATGTTGCTGGGTCAACTCTCCCTACAGACGGGCTTCCCCTCTACTCCAGTGGGCACGCGGCCCAGTGGCCAGAACTCTCTAGGACCTTTCAGTTGCAGGGTGCACTGCCAACTAACTTAGCCTCTTGAGTTTCAATACTCAAATCATTATGAGAGAACGACAAGTGGACCACATCAGCTTGCCAATACTGGACAGCTTCTGAGTTGGCTGCACTTGGGACAGGTCTCCAACCCACTCAAGTCACCTGCAGTCAGGAGTCAGCTACAGTGGTCTAGAGTATGGTGATGTGGGTCAAGCAAGCTCTAGGCAGACCACACTGTGTGGTCTAGATGACTCTCTGAAATGCTCTCCCAGAAGACTCTTCCTCAGAATGTGGAGGATATGAAAAATGAAATATAATGAGACACCTTTAAAACCTTCTCTCACCACTACCCTCCATGTCCACCCCAACTGTGCGATGAAAACAGTTATTTGACTAAAGGGTATAACTGTGATATCCTTCTTAGTCTTAGGCCCTGGAAAGGACCGTATAATGGGTGGGACAGTGACTCCTCAAAAGATATGTGCATATTCTAACCCTGAGAACCTGTGAAAAAGACCGTATTTGGAAAAAAGAGTCTTTCCAGATTAAATTGAGGAGATCGTCCTGAATTTAGGGTGGACCCTACATCCAATGACAGGTATCCTTTTAAGAAAAGCAGAGGGAGATCTGAGACACTAGCAGAGGCCATGTGAAGGCAGAGGCAGATTGGAGTTACACAGCCCCAAGTCAAAGAACTACTGAACCATTAGAAGAAAGTGGGAGAGGCAAGGAAGGAGTCTCCCCTGGAGCCTTCAGAGGGATCAAAGCCCTGCCCACACCTTGGTTTCAGACTTCTGGCTTCCAGAACTGGGAGAGAATACATTTCTGCTGTTTTAAGCCACCAAGATTGTGGTCTTTGTTATGACAGCCCTAAGAAACCAATACAGACTCTAAAATAAGCATCTGTGTTTATCCGTTCAAGAAGTACTTCCTGAGTACCTACTACATGCAAAGCCCTGAGCTGGGCAGGACACTACGAACATGCTGGGTAAGATAAAGGAAAGGGGGATCCAACACACAAATTTGGCACATGGGCCGGCATGGTGTCCAACTTCACGACAGTGTATGGTGAGAACACAAGAAAAAATCTGGCTCAAGAACAGAGGTACATAGTACAGCCCGCTGAGACTGTGGGTGGACCCCGGGGGTCAGGTATATAATACTCGGAGAACAAATGCCTATATTTAAGTTAAATACAGTGTGCCTAGGAAAAGCAAAGTGCTCCCCTAAGCCCTACATAGAGAAGGAACCTTCTGAATTGCTTTTCCTCCTTTCCTTGCCCAGCAAATGTCTCTACATCAACATCAAATGCTATCTCCCTGATGAAACCTTTGCTGGCTGACTCCCTAGGAAAACGAGCAATTTCTTCCTCTGTACATCACATCAGGCTTTTCATACCGTTATTGCAGCACCTATAGTACTGCTTTGTCATCATTTGCTTACAAGTCTCCCTTCTCCACCAAATTAAGGCTCCTAGACAGAAGGGACTGTGCCTGATACATCCTGGGGTCCCTAGTACCTGGCGTAAGAGATGCTCAATATATTTCTTGAATGAATGAGTCAGAGTTATTTATTTATTCATGAGCCAGGGTCCTGCATTGAAACATGCATAATAATTAAGTGTTAAAACATTTTGAGGTCAGATATTTAAGAGTAGTCTTGTTCACAGTCAGAATGAATCATATTTTTGTATCAAAATAGAAACCTTTTCTATTCTTTTCTGCTCACGGTAATTCATGCCAACATTTTGGTATACAGTCAAGAGTATAGGCACAAATATATAAATAAAGTAGCCTGAACATCATGTAGCAAAAGGCAATAAAATAATTTATCAAGTTCAAACTACCTGAATAGAATTCTTTGAAATGCTAGAAACAAATCTGTCCTAATTTTTCTATAGAAGGAAAATGTACATATAAATGTTTCACTTTACTTTGCATTTACATGCAAGGACTATTTTAGATCAGACAGTAGTCTAAGGGGCTGTTATTAAGAGAAATGGTTTGGGGCTGAGGATTCAACAAAAAGAAAAAAAAAATCACTTAACTATTTGTTTTTTAATGTTTACAACCAGGAAACACCCATTTACCTGTACAGCAATGGAGAACCCATTCCTCTGCTCCTTCTCATATTATTTTTTCCTCTAAGGGCAACTAAGTGACGTGTTGCCACAGGTCTGCAGGGACCATGGCTATGCTCCTAAGGAAATGGGCAGGAGAATGAACGGGCAATTTTCCCAACTTACAGAACAAAAACTGGAGCCCAGTGGAGGATGGGCAAATGTGTTTTTACAAGGAGGGAAGCTGAATCAGCAAACTGCTTACTGAAAATGCCCCCCTTCTCCACTCCAGACCAGGAGTCTCTCTGCAGTGGCTTCTGACCAGGGACACTGAGTTTGTTGATGCTGCCACAGTCCTATCCATGCCAGAGCCCAACCTCATTAGACAAGTCAGTTCAAAAGAGGACAGGGAACCTTTGCCCACTGGACATCAGACCTTTTTCTTTGAGTCAACGGTAAGATTTTGATTGTTCCAGACATTTCCTTTAGGATGTTAAATTACCCCCCCCCTTTTTTTTTTTCATTTTAGCTTCCTTTTTCCTTAATGAAGAGTCAGAGAGAATGGATGCAAGGAAACCAGTTATAAATACAGGCCACTGTCCAATAATGATGATAAGCATTTAAACAGCATCTTGCAATGTACATTATTTCATTTTTTATTCCTAACAATTACACAAGCAAGCAGAACAGTTATTATTCCTCCACTTTCATGTAGAAGAAACTAAGTTTCTGAGGGAATAAGTGGTCTAGTCAAGTCCATCTGGCTAGCACGTATACTTGATGCCAGATAAAGTGGTTCGTATCAAGCCCCCGGGGTATTCCCTTTAACCAGAGTTGGCATGCCAGAGACCCACCTGGGACCTTTTAAAGTTCTCGCCATTTAGCCCTAGGCAATCTCTTATTTGTAGAGGTAGCCAAGGAAAGCGGAGAGCTTTACTCTAAAGAGTAACAACTAGTGACTCGAGAACTACCCATCTCAACTTTGCCTTCTCCCCTAGACCACGGAACTCAACATCTGAGTTCCAAGGATGGCTGATGAATTCAACTGAGTAGGAGGGTGGCCAGTGATTGAGCCGCTGTACAGATCTACAAGTTCCGACATGTAAACAAGCAAGTTTCCTCCTGTCCAACGTCATCACCTCTAGAAATGTGTGAGGGATGCCCTAAGCAGGATGGATTTACAGTCACAGATAGAGCCGGAAACAGAGCATGGAAGGGGTTAGAAATTCAGGAAGCTGCTCTCTTCTTAGACATGTACTGTCCGGTACAGTAGCAACTAGTCACGTGGAGCTCTTTCATTTCAATTTAAATTAATTAAAAATAAACATTCAGCTCCTCAGTCATACTACCGATATTTCAAGTGTCCAACAGCCACATGTGACAAGTAGCTACCATCGTGGACAGCAGAGAAAAAGAACATTTCCCCCACTGCAGAAAGTTCCATTGGACAGGGCTGTCCTAGGCTGTTTTTCCTTTTCACAGAGGGACCCAAGATTTTTACTTAGGCATAACTCAGAAAGAACTCGGTTACTTTAGGTACATGCCACTGCAGAGGGCAACATGAAGAAATGATTGTCTCCCTGGCGGCACTCCTACACCGGACCCAGGGCCCCATGTTATACAAATCCAGGGTACCATTCCCATCACAGTGTACATGAGTCACGTCTTGTGGCATAGTTCAGGGTTTGTCCTGTATTACGGTTGCCTATGGCCACCCTGATCATCCCCAATTTACAACTTCTTCTTCAAATGTTTGATGTCATGTCCTCAGTATTCAGGAAAAATAAGGACCTGAGACAGCCAAGTTCAAAAGAAATCTGGAGAAAAGGACACAGCAGCATCATCCAAAGGAATTTTCAAAATAACTTACCTGAGTGAAGGTGTTCTCTTATAAAATATTCTTCTTACCTCTGTACTGGCATGTTTTTCCTTCCAAATCTCATTACTAATGCTTCTCTAACACCTACTCCTTACTCAACAGCAGAAATCAACTCCCACTCAAAAAACAGCTAAGTATTGCCACTTAAAGACTCATAAATATCAGATGCAGGTATTTTATAAGAACATTTTCGAAATTCAAATTGCAGGTGAGTGTTGCAGATTTCCTTCTGTAACTTTCTTTCCACTGGTGTCACAAATTAATTGATCAGGAGGAAAAAGAATGACAGGTGTATTCCTCACTTCCGACACATACGCCCTCCCACCATGACCATCCACCTTGGGTGCTCTGTAATGTACTGTGTATATTTAAATGTTTTGTAAAAGGTTCTTTTCTCATTAGCTTCCATTAGAATGAGATGCTTCCATATGGCTCCAGGGCATTTAAAAAGTTAGCAAAACTTTTAAAATAACAAAATTAAAATAAATTAACCTTATAATTAAAAAATTGACGAACATGATCCAATAAAGTCTAATGCCATGCTAAAAATACTCTTGGAGTGCCAGAAGGTGGGGTGACGGCTAGAGAGGTGTAAAGAAAGACATATCTCGGCAGACGCATTCCTGTGATTTGTGAGAAATAAAAATGTTTCTTAAGCTAAATTTTTAAAGATAACTTTTCTACACACAGCTTTCCTTTTCTTACCCTCTGTACTTTGGTGAATACATCTTTTCACTTGGACTCAGTGTAAGGGAGCTGTGTTTTTGAAAAAAAGGTCCTTTTTCTTTCTGTAGAGATGTATTTACACTCAGTTGGAGAAAAAAAATAACAATATAAAAACAAGGCAAGAGGGCTTCCCTGGTGGCACAGTGGTTAAGAATCCGTCTGCCAATGCAGGGGACATGGGTTTGAGCCCTGCTCCAGGAAGATCACACATGCCACGGAGCAACTAAGCCCGTGTGCCACAGCTACTGAGCCCGTGAGCCACAACTACTGAAGCCTGTGAGCCACAACTACTGAAGCTCACGCACCTAGAGCCCACGCACCGCAACAAAGAGTAGCCCCCACTCGCCACACCTAGAGAAAGCCCGCACGCAGCAATGAAGACCCAATGCAGGCAAAAATAAATAAATAAATGAATAAATTTATTAAAAAAAACAAGGCAAGAAGCAATGGAAAACACTTAGAAACCATGATTATTGGTTTAAAGCCCATGGAAGAAATTGTCTTTTAACACAGCAACCAGTTTGGAACTGTCTCAAGTGAAGTGTGTGTACTGAGTCAGCACACATGTAAATCAAGACACGAGTTATAGTTAAAGTCGTGCAATAAACATGCACCAAATGAAGGTGGTCCTCAAATGTTATCCCCCTGTGGGTAGATAGTGCATGAGAAATCTACGCAATGACTCAAACACGACAATTCAACAAAACAGGTCCAGATTAGGCTTTTCTGAGCTTTGCTTACCTGGAGCATCAGTACAAATTCTCTATGAGATGCTCTGCCTTCCCTGCCCAGAAAGTTGACATTGCAAATGAATGGATCGGCAATGAAAAGTAACACACTGAATTCACCTATAATACATTGGAGACTAATATTTCATTGATTAATTTTTAATTTTAAAGATGGCAATGCCCTTGGCCTTCCCCAAAATGAATGCCCCTAATTCACTCTTCAATTTCAGTCTTTATTAATAAGCTTAGTCAAAATTCATTGGTCCAAATAAAAGTAACGCAACCATTGGTCCAAACAACAAAATATAACAAAACTACTAGTGACAGCTTCTGAAAAAAAATTATGAATTATCAATGATCAGTGGTCATTTTAAATGTAATTACCAATTACCAATGAAAAGTTGCCAAAAAATTGGAAACCTTCAAAAACTTTTTTAATTTGGTAAGAGTTACAAATGAAAACTGAGTCCTGCCGTTTGCTCATGGCCAGCAAAGTATTCCACCTAAACCAGCTGTAAAAAGATCCAGCTTCTCAGTACAATTCCCACCAGCAGTAACAAATCCCAAAGCAATACTTGGAAAAGTTGCTCAAATGAAAAGCCCCAGGGAATATCATCCTATTCATTCTACAAACACTTACAGCAAATTTCTATGGCTACATCCTGGGCTTTGGTACCACTGTGAACCATTTCACCTCTGTAATCCTAAATTGGTCCAGTGCAATATCCAACTGTGATCCATTATCATTCCCCCTCCTTTCTATCCGCCCATTCCAGCCATACGAACTCCTACCATCTGTTGGGACTACACCCTCTTCCTGTCCCTTTTCTTCCAATCAATCAGCCTCCTTGACTTCATAATCCCCCAATTTGGGGTTTAATCACTCTCCAACCTAATTCCTCAACCCCTCATCCTTGTAGCACACACACATGCCCAGAAGAGGTTCAATCCAACCATCCACTGATGCCCCTCCAGCAGAGGGCTTGCCAAGCGCTACCGAAGAAAAATAAACTATGCAGACCAGACCAATGATAAATTTGTGGTTTCCAGTTTCAGCACACCCCCAAAAAACAATTTTGTGAGGGAGGTATCCAGGCAGCTGCCTTTCCCATTTATCCACATTTTTACCACCTTCTCAAAGCACCCAGGTCCTCCCTTTTCTCCCCTGTCCATCAGCAAATGATCTCTTCTCTTCCTTGATGGTAAAAATAGAGGCCACTGAGGAATAGATTTTATCCGCTCTCAGGCTCTCTTCCCAACTACCTCCAAATTTATCTGTATTCCTATCACTCCTTCTTACAGTTCCTCCAATTACAAAGTAAAAGCCATACCTTTTATTTGAGACTTCTGTCTCCCACCTGTACCCTTGATCTCCTTCTGTCTCCCTCTGGGGTCCTGCCCATCAATCAGTCTTCTCTCCTCTACCCTAATCTTTCGCTGCCCATTCCCTCGGGTCCACTAAAATGTTCATGTCTCCTTTCAAAGATATAACAGCTCTCCTTCAACCCATGCTCTTCTCCAGCTCCCTGTGCATTCTTCTTTTTCTAGGCAAACTTCTTGAATGAATGACGTTTCCTCATCTTTCATTTAATACCAAATGTGCTGCAATCTAGCTTTTTTCTCCACTACTCCACTTGGTATGATGTCATTTTTTTCTATTTCCCTTAACCTTTCTATCTAGTTATTCTCAGTGTCCATTTCTTCCGGTAAACTCTGCCATTTCCTAGAGTTCCACCAAGCACGATCACACCATTTACCATCTAAACCAGGACACTCTTCAGTGTGATAGGCAGTACACTGGCCCTTTGTTCACCTGGTTTCTGACCCTCTCACTGGCTCGCTCATATTCAGCCTCCATTCAGACACCTTCACTTCTCCCATGACTCCCCTCCCTTTCCCCAGGTAGGATGCTAAATCCTGGATCCGCATCTCCAAGCCCGAGCCTTTAGGAGAGCTAAAGCCATAGCTGCATTTTTAAAACTGCAGACATCCTCCTGAATACCTCACCGACACGTCAGACACAACAGACCCCCGAAACAACACACCACTCTTGTCTCCGGCCACCACACGCCCTATCTCGGTCAATGGCATTACCGCTCCTCCCATCAACACAGCCAGAGCCTCAGAGCCATCCCCAACGTCCCTTCTCCCTCCTTCCCACCAAAATAATATTGACTCTAAACTGTCATCACATTCTGTCAATTCCTTGTCTTAAGAATCCTTTAAACATCATCTCTCCATCTCCAAGGCCATTGCCTTGTAAGTCTCTCTTCATCTGCTTAGGACAATGTTCCCTGACTTTTTTTTTTAAAGCTCAAGCATGCCCCTTTTTCCTAAACAGAAATACACCTTGACCTGTACCCAGCCCAGTCCTGAACGACTCATCTCCTTTAACTGGTCTCCCTGGATCTACTTTGGATCCTTCTGGGTCCTTCTCCATTCTGCTTCCAGTTATCTGCCTTAAAAGAAATCTAATCATCATGTTATAAAATCCTGAAACTCCTAAAATCCAGCAAAACTCCTTGCTTGGTCACAGAGGCTTTATCATGGTCTGCTCTTGTCTACACATCCTGCCACTCCTGACTTACACTTTCCCACTGCCCCCCTGCCACTCACACTAGACCAAACCACTTTAAGGTCCTAAAGCTCTTTTATTAGCTGCATGGCAAATTTCCACACAACCTTGAAGATTTTTCCGCTTGGGTTTGAATGCCACCCTCTCCCTAAAGACCTCTCTGTCCTTCTTCCGGACACCTGTTTCCACTGCTCTCTGATTATTCACACTCAGGGCCGCCTCCACGAGGGGACTCCACGGCTCTGGAGACAAGGGTCACTTCTCACTCATCTCTGTCTTCCGCATGCCCAGAATACAGGAAGCAATTATTAAATACTTGAGAATCAATAAATGAATGAATTAATGAATACAAATGAAGTACCATGTGCCAGGACATCTGCTAATATAGTACAAATATTAACCACATATAAATTAAGCACAATCATCAAGTGAAGCTGAAAACCCCTTCTCTCCATAGATGAGCCATGCATTATGCCTTCTTGACAGAATAAGACTGCATAGTATTATGTGAAGTTAAAGGGCCATAATGATTCAACTGAATAGAAAAACTACTATTTCTAGGTCCAAATCATCAAAACCCCACATCTTCCAGTGGTAAGGTCCCTAAAACAGTCACAAGGGCCAGGTATAGCAATGAGACCCTTTTGGTAGAGTGTCTACATCACTCTATTCTGTAAGACTAAGAGCTGGCATTTATACTAGGGATGGAAGATTATGGTATGTTAGACATATCAGACTATGGAATAAATCATAGGAATTTATTCTTAGCCTCATCCGTAGAACTAGATGAAATGAATGATCAATACAATTATAGATCAGCATTTGTAGAACTATCTTGCAGAATTCTAGGTTCTTCAAAGTATTACTAATATTACCATTAGCAACCATTTTTTAAGGACACCTCAAGTGCCAGGCACAGTGCCAAACATTTTATACACAATCATTTCATTTAATTGTCATAATAATCCTATGGACATCTATTATAAGTATACCTGCCTTCAAGATGAGGGAACTAAAGCTTAATTATAGAACTTTCCCAAAGTTCCATAATCCAGATGAATATTACCTTGAAGCCAGAGTTGTTAACCACTGTTGCCCATGTTCATACAAGTTTTGGAAACTTGGTATACTCATGACCTCCTTGGAGGTTACAGTCTGCATTACCATTAGAAGAACTCTCAGAAGTTTCCCAGCAAAGAAAGCCTTTTGACTTTGTTTAACACAACAATCTTCAAGCTTATTTGACCCCAGGAACCTTTTTTAATGGAGCCATTTGTAACATATCAGGGGGCACATGTCGTGCAGAAGACAATTTGGCTTTAGGTGGTAACCAAAGGGATTATGAACTCACTGAGGCCAGAAAGGAGCTAATTGCAGCATTCGATACAGGTGACAGAGCTAGTGAGGCATTTGTGTCACAATCTCAAACACCAGGTGACATAATAATGGTGACAATATTCGTGAGTCAAATGAAAAGTATTTTCCATTCATGGAATGAGATTCTTTGATTTGATCCATGAATCACAAAACCAATTCAAGAAGCCAATTTGCCAAGGGGCAGTGGTGGTAAAGGCTTCCTGACTGGGGCCATGGTTTTCAAATGCTGAGTCACAGAAGTGCCTACTTGTGCTACTTTCTGGTCCTGCCACATTTCCTTCCTGTCCAGGACACTCACATCCTTAAAAGAAACCCTGGGCTTCCAATAAAACATAGTTTGGGAGACCTAAGTGTGAGAAGGCTGAGAACAAGTGGCTTTGTGACAAACAACTCACTTGTCAATTCCACTGAATTGCTCTCTCTTATTTATGCAAATTCCATTTATTGACCACCTACTCTGTGTCAAACTCTACCCTAAGAGGGACGACAGCCTTCCCCTCAAAGAGCTCCCAGCCTCATGGGGGGAGAGCAGGATACAGAGATAAAGCAACAGACCTCATGCAGTGTTGTACAGAAAATGTGCACGATGCTACATGTACCCTCTCTGGTCCAATTCTTTGTAGAAGGAAAGAGGATCCATAAAGGCTTCACATTCCTCATTCTAAAATGAGTACATTTATAATAAAACCTGCCCTCCAAAATCCTAAGGGAAAATGGAGGTTAGAGCCATAAGAGAAAAGCTGATTAAAGGAGTATGTAATTTGAAAGTCAGCCAACATGTTCACAGTGGGCAAAGCACAGAAAGCAGGAGTTGAGATGCCTGCGGTCTAGTTTTGATCCTGAGAGGCCTTAGCAGAACCCCTGGCCTTTGCTTCTTTTTCCTCTGTCCTACATGGATGCAGTGGATATAAATTAATATAATGTGATGGGCAAAGACTTATATAATTAGAGAAGACAAATAGAAAAGACAAAAAGCTAATTTAAGATCCATTATAACAACTATTACAGAAAACAAATTTATTTCTGTATATAAATAACTTTATGTGGACTTTTACAAGACTAAAATTAAATTACAGAATTGCTTCTTGCCTACAGAAATTTTTTTCCCCACTGAACTGTTCATCTTCTAAAGTCAGACAGGTTCAAAGGGATCTTTAGATGACTTCTTTTTACCAAAATTACTTATCTGACAATCCCTGGTTGAGTAAATTCACATCTACCTTCTATACTTACAAGATAAATGAGCCAGATGCATTATGAAAATGAAGGGACGAGGACCAGCCAAATGACGTCCTCTCATGAATCACACTAAAATGCTCACGTGTTCTTTTAAAAATTATCATTATTCTTTTTTTAAATTGAAGTATAGTTGATTTACAATGTTGTGTTAATTTCTGCTGTACAGAAAAGTGACTCAGTTATACATGTATATATACATACTTTTTTATATTCTTTTCCATTATGGCTTATCTCAGGATATTGAATATAGTTCCCTGTGTTATACAGTAGGACCTTGTTTAAATTATCATTATTAATAGACTTTATTTTAAAACACAGTTTCAGCTTGGGAAACTAGTACAGAGTTCCCACATCAACCTATACCAAGTTTCCCTACTATTAACATCTTACAGACCTATGGTACACTTTTTACAATTAATGAACCAATATTAACACGTTATCAGTAACCCAAGTCTGTCATTTACTTATCATTTCTTAGTTTTTTCCTAATGTCCTTTTATGTTCCAGAAGCCCATCCATACATTTAGTTATCGGGTCTCCTTAGGTTTCTCACGGCTGTGACAGTGTCTCAGACTCTCCTTGTTTTTGATGACCTTGACAGTTGTGAGGAAGACTGGTCTCATATTTTGTAGGATGCTCCTCTGTAGGAATTTGTCTGATACTTTACTCATGATTAGATCGGGGTTATGGGTTTGGGGAGGAAGACCAGAGAGGTAAAGTGCCATTTTCATCAGTCATTTCAAGGCTACCTCCTATCAACATGATTTATGACTGTCAACATTTGCCCTTGATCCCTTGGCTAAGGCTGTGTTCATCAGGTTTCTCCACTGTCAAGTTACCCTTTTTTCTCCCCTCTCCATACTGTAGGAAGGAAGTCACCATGTGCATCTTATCCTTAAGAAGGGGGAAGGCATGTTTTCCATCCTTTAGGGTGGAGTATCTCTATGATTTATTTGGAATTCTTCTGCACATGAAATTTGCCTTTTCTTCTGCATATATTAATTTATTCAATCATTTACTTGTATCAGTATGAACTCATGGATATTTATTTTATACTTTGGGTTATAATCCAATACTACTCTGCTTATTTTGTTGTTCACACTGTTCCAGCTTTGGCCACTGGGAGCTCTTTCAATTGACTCCTGTGTTTCTCTGACACACCCCCATCAATGTGATTCTCTTTTTTCTTTCTTTCTTTTGGAGCCTTTCCTTACTTTCTGGCACTACACGATGCTCCAGGCTCATGCTGTATATGTCCTGCCCCAGTCCTAGAATCGGCCATTTCTCCAAGGATCTGGGCACTAAGTATGCTTGTTGCTACTGAGGTATCACTTCTTTTAAGCCCTTTCAGGTGACAGAGCAAAGAAATATATGTGTGTTTACTAACCCGCATACATATACTTACCTATAAATATTTCTATATGCAATTATATTTATATGTACTAAGTAAAATATTATGTATTTTTTAATCCTCCAGAAATTTTCAACACTTTTAAGTTTTCTCTTCAAAGTGCCTCAGAAGAAAACTATGTCATTTACATTTAAAATTCCCCATGGAGCCTAGCATTGAATGATCATTTGCCCATATGAAATACAGAGCTGAAGAATATGTTGTGGTATATCTGCTAGTAGTAGGTAAGCCTCTGTCTCCTCACCTATAAAATGGGGATAGCAATGATACCAACTGAAAAGGATTACTGGAGAATTAAATAAGATGATGCATGTAAATATTTAATACACTAATAAGCACTTAATAAGTGATAAATAAAGTTCTAGCTTATGGGAAAATATTTTCAAGAGCCAAAGATATAATGATATAATTTCAAGTTTTGACTTCTTTATGGTTGTCTTATTCATTTTTATCATCTTACTTAAAAGTAAGTGTTGATTTAAATGTACTGTTTTACTCCAAATACACTTTTTTTTTTTTTTTACAGCAATAATGCTACTAGTCATGTTACTCCTGGCTGAAGGCACAAAGAAATTGATTCCCTAATGTACACCATCATAACCCGTCTTGAGAAGTGCTAATGGGCTAAAAACAGGTGTCACAGTGAGGAAGAGAGAGCAATGAGACATAGGATTAAAATTTCCACATGCCCCTACTCCATCAGAATGTCAATCACTTCACACCAGACATGTCATTTAACAGAAGGTAGTCAGGGTTCCCACAGAAAATAATTTCAACTCTTACAGCTGATTAGAACTGTCTCAGTACTTGGAAGACCTGTCCATACAAATCTGGAACAACATGATCAGAATGTCTTCCATCTTTTATGAGAAGATACATGACTATATATGGCAGAGAAACTGCATTATTTCCACATGAAGGGCCAAACAAGATACCAGTCACACATGGTATGTGTATAGAGTATGCTTTCTGAGGACTGATTTTAAGTAACACTGATGAGCCCTTAATGCATATTCTGGTGCTCTGAAAGATCACTTAAGTATTCACTTACACTAAATCTGATTAGGTTATTAGCCTAACAGGGTCAGAATGAAGTAACATGCTTCTTTAGGGTAGATCGCATGAGTTTGGCATTTTAGCAAAGCAGGCTATGGTGTCTGAGATGTGAGTGGCCCCTGAGAACTGCAGAAGGTGTGAACCCACCATCTAAGTCACAGCAATCACGTGGGCCCACGGTGCCAACACAGCACCATGTGAACTGTGCATCTTGCAGTTCTTCTGAAGAGCTCAGCATAACCAGTCTATTAATGCTGCGGAGGGATCTCCAGAGGAGGCAGAGCAAGGTCCAGAGATGACCTGTGCAGTAGGTGCAATGTCAAGTTCAGACTGCACACTGAAGGTGGAGATTTCTGAGCATGAGGCTTGGCCACAACCACAGGGCGGGCCTAGCCGCAGGCAGAGAGCAGAGTCTAAATCAGAGAATTAGGAAAGTGATCTCAGAATTAACAACAGGCGGCACACACCATACTAGGATATGGCTGTGAATCTCTGCCCTCCACAAACCCCTGGAACAGCCCCTGACTGGCCAGTCCTGCCCTTGCCCTCCACATAGCACCTGGTAAGTTAGCTCATGTTCCTTCTCTGCTTAAAATGCTGCATTGGCATCCCATTGCCTTCAGAGTGAAGTCCAGAGCCCTGGCTGCCTCTCTAGTCCCTCAGGCTGCTTCAGCCACATCTGCCTTCTTTGAGAGGCTGCAAGATTCTTGTCCATCTCTGGGCCTTTGCACATGCTATTCCTTCTCTCTGAAATTTCCTTCCTCCCATTCTTTACAGGGCTGGTTCCTTCTAAACTTTCAATTTTCTACTTAAATGTCATCACCTTGGAGTGGTCTTCCTTGACGTTTAAGTATCAATATTCTCTAGCCCAATACACTATTTTGTCTTTTTGTGGCACTTAGCATGGTTCAAGGTCATTTGTTTACTTATTTACTTGTTTTTTGGTCTGATGCCACCACTGTGCCATGAAATTCATGAGGACAGGGAACCCGCTGGCTTTGTCTTTCACTGTTTATCCAGCGCCCAGCACATCACAGGCATTCGGTAAAAAGCACTGGTGTTGAAAACATGACACTCAGTGGAGACGCCGGGCCCAAAGGCCACACATATTGTATGATTCCATTTATGTCCAGAACTGGCAAATTGAGAGAAACAGAGCACAGATTGGTGGTTGCCATGGGCTGGGGGAGGTGAGAACGGGGAGCACCTGCTTAATGGGTATGGGGTTTTCTTTTGGCTGATGAAAATGTTTTGGAACTAGAGGAGGTGATGGCCTCACAACACTGTCACTGTAATCAACGTCACTAATGGCAACGTTATGTTACGTATATTTTACCAGTATCAAAAATCAGCGGTGTGAACCAGTGCACGCATTGTGCTCACATTGCCTCCCACCTTCCTGGTAGATGACAGCTAGGAGGTAGGGTGCTTCTCCTCAGGCCGATGCCAGGTTGTATGCCTGCCAGACACGGATGCAGCAGGCCAGGTGCTTACCAACTGGACCACTGAGATGGACTCACTTTTATCAAGTGAATTAATCCAATGAAAACCAAATCCCCACTTGGGTTGTACACGTATACAGTCAAACAGAGAAACCCAGTTCAAGTCCCCTTTTTTACTCATAGAGAGGACAGGATGTGAGTTCCCTGTATTTGTCCCACGTTCAAGCCACCAAGCTGGCCCAGAGGGGGAACGGGAAATAGGAAATTTCAAAGCAGAAGATCTCTTCTGTTCCTTTCCTGCTTCTGCTCAGTGTCAGTCCCAGTGCTAGGGAGGCTTGCCTTCACCATCTAAGAACTTTCTTTGTATTTGGAATATTTACTTCCGTAATTCACCACTTTTGAGATTACAAGTAAAACGAAGGTGTAGGGTTGGGGCGGGGGAGGTATTGGAAGTAAAATACTACTGACACTATAAAGTTAGAAGGTGTCTCCAGTAAAATATGTAACTCCTGCTACGAAGGTCGGTCAGTCACTTAACAACCATTTTTTTTGTCTTCCTTCATCTACTTGCAACAACTTGATCAACACCTTGAGAACTCTGCACAGTCCTAGAAAAAGTCAGAGTGACTAGTAACAGCAATTGAACTGCTTATTCAAAGGAAATATTGGGGAACACCGAGGAAGTGAAATGCAAAAGATATATAAACATTATCTTTCCAAATACTGAAATTTAAGTATAGGAGTTTTTAAAATAAAATTTGTAGCCCAAAATGTGAGATTCACTTTTTTGGACAGGGAACAACGGGTAACCTTCTGAGTCTCCCATAGTTTGGATCCCACAAAAAACAACATAGCCTTTATCAAACTGTGAATAATTTAAACCATGTTTATGAGTTCATAGGAGGAAGAATCTTTCAGAATCAACTCCCCAAACTAGAATTCTTGATAAGCTGAGCCTTAAAAAGACACAGACTAGCTAAAAGAAATGAACACGTACTTTCTTAAGGACCTGGATTAGGTCTTTAAAGTGAAGATGCCTACATTATACACAAATGAATATAAATATCCAAATTTAGTTCATAAGGCCAAAAAAGAGACACTGATTCTCAATCATCCGCTGGAATCAGCCATTGCGGTATCATAAAACATGATGTATCAACCAGCAAGGGTATACATCACAATCCTGTTAAATATCTTGTCTGAAATGCTCCTAAATTATCTTTTTAAGTGAAGCAACCCAGATCTACAAAACCTAGATACAAACACTTTAAAGTCATGAAAAATTTAATCTTAAAAAACCTTGAAATAAAATCTTTTAAAAAGTAGAAAAATATTTACATTTTCTACTTCAGACTATTTTGAGAATCTCACATTCAGTATTCAATCTTCTCTAATATATTCTTATTCATCTATTCTATCTCCTAAGTAACACGCCCCCCACCCCCCGCCCAACCCCCCCCCCCCCCCCACTCCCTATAGAGTTCTGGGGAAGAAAGAGGTCCTGGCTAACCTTTTCTGTTTGCCCTTTGTCTCCACTGGATTAGTAATAATGTACCATTCATTAAGCACTTGCTATAGTGCCAAGTGCTTTATAGACATTATCCCTAAAACCAAGCTTTTTCTCCACTTAATGGGAAGGAAGCACTGGCTGTGGCAGAGCACACTTTACAAAGATGGCAGCAACAATACCTCCCATCCCCATGCTCTTGTGCAATGTATCCCTGCCATCAAGAGGTGGGCCCTGTGGTGCCTCAACTCATAAAATATGGTGGAAGTGACACTGTGCCAGTTACAGGCAAGACTCTTAGCTGACCTGACAGCTTCCACTTTCTGCCTCTTGGAAACCAGCTGCCACATAAGAAGTGGCCTCCCTGAGATTGCTGTGCTGTGACAAGCTCAAGCCTCCAGAGGGGCCCTTGGAAGATGAGCCAGCATGTGGAGAGGCAGGGGAACAAGCCCATGGGCATCAGAGGTATAAGTGAAGGAGTCATCTTGGAAGTCGATCCTCCAGGCCCAGCCATCAAAACTGATGCCATGAGGATGAGGCACAAACTGTCCATCCAAATCCTTTCTCATGTCCACAAAAACATAAGCAAAGTAAAATAGCCGTTTCAAGCCACTGAATTTTGGCTTGTTTGTTACACAGCAATAGATAACTGTAACACTCTCCCACGGACCCCTTAGCTTTGGAAGGGTCTTAGATCTAAACCAGACTGAAAGAGATTCCGGTTGAGCTCCATCTTATGCTTGGAAATGTATAATTTATCCCATTTTACTAAGAGAGCAACTGAAGCCCAGAAAGATTAAGTGACTTGCCTAAGATAGCAGAGTTTATCCATCATGTTTTCCTTGGCAAGTGGAGGAAGAAGCCTAGAACTCTGTTCTCTTGCTTTTTTATTGCTGTGCAGCCTTTCTCCTAGTTACTTTTTCAAACTCTTTGACCAGAGCATGAAAGTAACAATAAAGTAAATGGAGAACCAAGACTTTATGATTAGAAGAAAACAACGGCCAATAACAGAGACAGCAGATTGCAGTTCACCAACCCATGTTTCTCATTAACTCACACTTCTAAGAGTGAATAATGACTTTCCCCACATTAGGCCATCTGAATTTGTTACGTGAGTCCACTTTGCTCTCAGTAGCATCAGGCCAATAGCTGTGGAGCATCCCTACACCGAGCTGGCTACAAAAGCAGCTGCAGTTAAGCCGAGCGAGTCAGTGTGAGAGGCGTGAAGGAGCAGAAATGGGCTATGACTGGACTCTACTCCTTGCAGCTCCTTTAAAGGTCAAGAAGAAGCAGTTCTGCACTATCTGCTCCAAACAACTACAGAATGAAAGCCAACTCAATTTTGAATTTAAAAGTAGCAAATTTCAAAAGGTTCCATTCAATAAGCCAAACATCCTCCTCAATATAAAGATTCTATAAACGTGGGAACCTATGAAGGGGTCAGTGCCTGACGGCATGTCTTCTGTGCCAAGGAAGAACACACTCTACCTCAGTCAAAACGCCCTCACTCCTCGTGCTCTCAGCGTCCCTTCTAACATCCATCCCCTCTCACAACCCTTTCTACCAGGCTCTCTGGAAACCTTTCTCATTGAAAACATACCCACTCACCCACTCTCTCCACACTTTCTCCATATCCAGCTTTTAATGGCAGGCTCTTCTCTGAGGACAACACTTCCCCATCCAAGGAAATCCATGTATACTCCCACATCCTCCGCACTACAGGACCATAAAGTGGGGCACGGGAAGTCCTGCAATGCAGTGAACAGTGCAACCAACTGCCTATTGAACATCTTCACCTTGGAGATCCCAATGGTACTAAAATTCCACATGTCCATAACTGAATTTATTCATCTTCCTCCATGTCAAAGCTGTTATTTTGGGGTTTTGTTTGTTTCTTCCTTTTTTCCAGCTTTATCGAGCTACAGTTAACATATAACATTGTGTAATGTCCACAAGATGTCCAACATGGTGATCTGAAGTATGTGTATACTGCAAAATGATTACCACAATAAGGTTAGTTAGCACATTCATCACCTCACATAGCCATCTCTTTTTGTGCGTACGCAAAACTATTATTTTGTATTCTCTATTTCAATTGATAGAGTCTGTCCATTCATGCTAGAAACACAGAAGTTATCTTTGACTTCTTCCTGTCCCTCACCTCCAATCCCACAATCAGTGACAAATTACTCGAGTTTCCCTCATATATATTTTAAAACTTATCCTTCTTCTGCATTCTACCACACCCCTAGTTTAGTCACTCACAGCAGCTTAACTGGCCTGACTCCATCCTAGTTCTCTCAGATTCAGACTCGCAAGTAGCCAGAGTTCTCCCTCTGAAATACAACTGTGTCCTCATCGTTCTGTTTAAATTCTTCAATGGTCTGCTCTACCTGGAGGATAAAGTCTAAGTTCCCTAACACTGTTAGCTAGACCCTCTTTTATCCCATCCCTACCCATTTCTGAAGCACAGTATTTCACCTCTTACTTCCTCACTCTATTGCTTGTAGCTCCCAGCACACTTCATGCTGTTTGTTACCTCTGCACCTTTACTAATGTCATGCCCTCTCTGTCTGGGTGCTCACCACCTCTCTGTCCTCTCCCACACTTCACCTGGTTATCTCCCAGTCACTACTACATAGAGTTCAGGTGTCTCTGCTGCTAGGAAGTCATTCCTGCCATTGTCCTTCATCTTTCACCACCGATAGGCTAGGTTCCTTGCCTGTGTTCCTGTAAGAGACTTGGATGACCTCTATCACTATATCTCCAGCACTTTCCACAATACTCACTACTAACATAGTTTAAAGAAACTATCATTTACTCATTCTTTGTTTCTCTAGCACCTAACACCAAACCTGGCATTGTAGAAGATGCTCAATAAACTTTTAATGACGGATGATTAAATTATTATAGGGATGTAAGACCCAGAGAATAAGTCTGTACCAAAATGTATCTGTTATCTATGGCTGTATAACAATATTACAATAATTTAGTGGCTTAAAACAATACACAGTTATTGTCTAAGAGTTTCTGTAGCTCAGGAATCCAAGCATAGCCTGGCTGGGTCTTCTGCCCTGGGGTCTCACAAGGCTGCCTTTAAGATGCTGGCCAGGGTTGTGGTCTCATCTGGGGCTCGACTGGGGAAGGATCTGCTTTCAAGTTCATGCAGTTGTTTCCAGCATTCATTTCCCTGCAGACTGTTGGGCTGAGGGCCTCACTGGAACTGGAGGTCCCTCCCCGGTGCTTGCCACATGGGACTTTCCAACATGGCCAGAAAAGGAGAGAGTGGCTCAGTAAGATAGACATTACAATCTTATGTAATGTAGTCACAGAAGTGGTATCCCATCACCTTTGCCATATTATATTTGTTAGAGACAAGTCACAGTTTCCCTCCCCGACTCAAGGGCATTAAAACCAAGAGGTGGGAACCACGGTGAATCTAAGAGTCTGACTGCCATACAAAGATATGGTTTTGAGAGAACTCAACAGAAGGGGTGTGTAGCTAAAACAGCAAGGAGAGGACTGAGAACAGCAAGAGCATGTTAATTGTGTTAAAAAGAGTATGTCTATGTGCAAAACTTACTGCACAATCATTAATTTTTCTCTTTATGGAAATGACTTTTAGGTTACTAGAGAATTCCACAATTAATAAAAAAAAAAATCTGTAAAGCATAGCTCTGGGTTTGGGGGCAGATACTAAATTTAAAACATTGACCATTTTCTACTTCTACATTCTTATCGGCATCACTATTTTTGTAACTGGCTCTGTAGATCAGCTAGACTCTTCTTAAATCATTTATTTTTCATCCATTTTACAGGGTGTTTGGGGCCCAGGAAGCAGAGCTTTATTTAATATATCTCAATAATTTATAGCCAACAATACACTGAGGGAAATGTCAACCTCATAAAAACTGAAATTTGAAAAGTGAGAAATGTTCAAATTTTCCTCAGAGAAAGAGAAACTTATGAAAATAAGGCAAGTCAAGGAAGTATATTAAAATATTTCAAAACATAAAGAATGTGTTCAATGCATCATCAAATTTTAGATGTGTCCCTGCAAGCTGTGCCACATCTATTACAAAGATGGCAGCCTATGACTGCTTTATGACTAGGCCTGCCACGCTTCAGACAAATCAGCACCGAATGTGGCCAGTAACACAGTGGTCATTTCAAGGTAGAACTTTGCCTCAAGGCCTTCCTATATCCTCCCTTAAAAGGGCTTCAATCCTTTTTATAAATGTTATATTTCCCCTGTGAGTGGCTCTCTGCTCCCTCTGATTCCGGGTTAATCACAACAGTTATGGAGAAGGTCCCCAATGCCTCTCAAGAGGTACCACGAATGAGGGAAAAGGAAAAAAACAACTTCTGACTTTCTCCCCAAAAATAAAGCTATTAGCAATCATATGCAAAGACTTGGGGACCAGACCAACTTGGCCTCCAGAGAGCCAAAGGGGTCAAATTCTCCACAGTAAAAATAGCCTCTCAGGCCTCTCTTTAGTTCTGTGATCAGGGAATAAGGAGAGAATTTTCCAGTGAACTTTTAAGCTTCTATGTAATTTCTGAGGCATAACTATTATCTACAATTAGATTTTCAGGGTTTCCCAATGAAATTCAATAGCACTCTGAGGATTCAACTGGAAAAGTACCCTTTCTCAAGGGCAACCAGATTGTAAAGGGTATGGCTAATGCCTCAGGTAAGGGTTTAAAATGCTGAGGTTGGGATTTTAACATTAAGCCCGCAAACCTACCAGTCCTGGCACTAAACTGGCTGACGTTGGGCTCCAGCTAAGCATCAAGAATTTACAAAAGAGCATGGATGAGGGTTCTAGAATCAGAACAATCATCCTTACTAGCTGGGTGGGTTGTTTCACTTCCCTGAGCCTCAGTCTTCTTCCCTACAAATTGCCTATTTCACGGACTGGTAGCCTGAATCCGGGTTCAGACATCTCCGAGCATATTAGGTGAGCTTAGAGGAAGGGGAGTCTATCAGCAACTGAATTTATCTAAATACAGAAGAGAGCCAGGCTCACCAACCTGACTCGGGTTGGAGGGGAGCAGGGATCTTGAATTCAGCAGGGTAGAGACTACACAGAACCATTCCCAGCCTCGACCTATGGGCTTGGGCTGAGCCCAGAAAGAGAAGGCCGACATGGAGAAACCAGAAGAGCCTTTTTGATGAGGGGCTCTAGGTGACATGGGGGCATAAGCAAGCTGCTCTGGTGTCCCCGAGGCAAAAGCATGACAACCTGAGAAAGGAGTGAACTCCCCTTTCACACATGACAATGTGGCCTTATTGTAACATAGGCTCCAAGGGACACAGAATATTTGGTACCCTGAGGATGCATTCAACAAAACTTACCAGATATTAGCTGAGCACTTATACTGTGGTTGGAAGAACAGAGACAGGACTGGGGCAGAAGGCACCAGAAGCCAAGGTAGAGGTACAGAGTTGCACTCTACACAGGGGGGCTCAGAGGGGAAGACAGGAGAGAAGATGCCCCCCCAGGAACCCGCAGGTACTCGAAGGGAATTTTGCCAGGGTGAGATCCTATGGTTACAGGTGGGGACGAGTGTCTAATATCATTAACATCAGTCTGACCCTCAGTCTCATTATACAAGTAGGACAAGCTGGGGAGACCAGGGTCATTACCATTATTATTTGCAGTGGGAAAAATTTGGAAATTAAAAAAAAAAAAATCCAGATTTCACAAAATTTTCTTCAAAGCAAAGCAGGAGAGATGAAGAATATTCCTCCAGTGATTGTGAGGCAAGAAACTGCTCCTATCATCAGGCCAAGTTAAATTGTGCTAGTTCAATTTCCTTATAGTGTCTCACGGTTTTTCCCAGCTTCTCTCCTCCCGGCTTCCTCATCTTCCCAGAACCCCATGCGAACCCCCATCTCTGGGGGAGGAGCAGGGGCTGCTGTAAGGCCGCTGCTCAGATTAGGCACGAGATGGAAACTCAGGTCACATTTCATAAAAGATGACTTCTGAGAAATACCAAATCTGCTTCCCACAGCTCATGAGTTCTTCAAAGTCCATTTTAATTACCAATGTTTCAAAGGAAAAGTCCTTTGTCTACTTATTCTTTAAACAGGGAGTTCAGGTTTTCTTCCATTTGAAATTGCTTTATTGACTTGACTTGCAGCAATTCTCTTAGGTGGGTATCACCAGCAGATCCCATTCAGCTAAGCACTGGATTCGATTACTGTCAAGTAAACAACTTACCACCCATGCAGATTCTGTCCCCAATGAAATCCCCGTGTTACTGAATTGAACACTTCTCTATGAAAGGAAACGGAAAAGACCCTCTCACCAAAAGGCACACCTTCATGCCATATTGTGCTACTGTGGTTCCCTGAGCTGTAGGGACACTGCACATGGAAGACCAAGGAGGTGTAAGGCAGCAAACTCAGCCCTGCATCTACATCAGAACTGCCTCTCAGGAGGGTGATGTGTAACATGGATCACTATGAACTATGTCTCAAAAATATTTATATCTTTAGACCTACTTATACCATTTGTAGGAATTTGTACTAAGAATAGAAAGTGAGTGTAGAAATTCACAAGGATGTTCATGGCAATGTTATTGATGGGTGAAAAAAATGGAAAGAAACTAATGCTCAATGATAGGAATTGGTTAAATAAATTAGCCAATTAAATATCCTACAGGTATTTTCAGACATTTAAAAAATACAGCAGAACATATACATATAGAAATGATACTATAATGAGCAAAGCAAATTTGTACTGTAATTTATAAAACATACACGTTTGTACATAGAAAAAAGAGCCAAAGGATAGACACCAAAATGTTAACATTACTTATTTTTAGGTGGTACTTTAATGGGTAATTTTAATTTTCCTCTTTTGTCTGAGTTTGTAAATTTTCAGTAAAAACATGTGTTACTTTTTTAATAATAAAAAATAAAGTATTTTGGTTAAAGTTAGAAGAGAACTAAAAATAATCTAGCCCAACCTTTCATTTTTAAATATAGCGATGGTCGAGCTTCAGGAAGTGTATTGGGCAAAAAGAAACTCTACCACCAATAAGTGAAAATAATTTCTTAAATTGTTATTCACATTAATGTTACCTCTAAATAAAATTTGTAATTAAGTGAATTACAAACTTATCAAAATAACCTCTGACTTATTATGAAACTAGAGCCCCTCTAGACGAGTAGTTCTTCAGGTTTTCTGCGTCACTAAGACCACATTTTGAAATATTTGATTAATGCCATCAATGCAACTCCCAGAAAATGCACAAAGCTCTAATAAAGGGAAGTTTAGCACGTTGGTTCAGGGATTCACAGAGATCCAAAAGCCGGTCCATGGGTTCCATACAGCAGTGTTGTACACCGTGACATGAAATCGTATGATGTGGAACAGAAAATGATAGAATAAAGAAGAATAAAAGGGAATAACATAAAATAGATCATGCATTTATTCTTTTAGGTGTCTGTGTATTCTAGATTGTGATTAAGCTTTCTCACCATGCGGTAGGGTTAATCTGTAGCAAAGTGACTATCCTAGAAGCCCATTACTTGGGTTAAAAAAAATCCTGCACTAGAAGGGTAAATAGCATGAGGGTGATTTAACCAAGCATCAACTACACCTTTTGGAGGAAATAAGGGAAAAGAGTGGAATTTCTTAAACCTCCTGTAAAAAGTTACCTATTGCTGCTTGGAAAAAATAGGAGTTAAAAGATTTGGGTCAGGGCCTGAGCAAGTACTTTTGGATTCTTTCTGGTCTATATTCCTTACGTATCAATACTTAACATTAATTATTTCTAATTATGATTTATTTACCACCTTTAAATATGGACAGCATTCATTCATTTACTACTCTGATTTCTGTGAAAGTAAATCATATCTGGCCACATGCAAACTCATTTATGGGAAGCTCTTGTAACTGTTTTAGTTCTCACTCAGGAGAGTGTAGACAGAGGAGGGAATTGGTGCCAGGTGGGGGGCTCTTCGTTAGAACTGCTGCTATTTTTCTGCTCTGTCCTTTGGAGCTTTGACATGCAGGCCTACACCATCTGTGGCAGGACAGCCCATGGAAACCAAAGCTGAGGCCAAGGTCACCTTCAGCACTTTCAGCCCTTCTGTTCCCTTCCCCAGGTGCTCCCCAAAGAGTATCTGCAAAAAGGGTCATTGCCCTGCATGAAAGTGTGGAAGCAGAAGGAGAACTTTAGGCATTACTGGGAGATATAATTTTTATTAACTCATTACATGTGGAAAGCACTCTTTCAGGTTCTGAAGTCACATTACATAGGCTACATCTGGCCCTGACCCAAGAGTTTCAAAGGCAGTTCCAAATAAAGGAAAGGAATTTTCAGGGAAGAAATTATCTAAGGTCAGTAAGAAACAGGCCCAGGATGCATCACAAATTAGGGTGAAGGCCAGGGAACTAATCATAAGACCTTTTTTTTTTTTTAATTTAGGCAAAACTTGCATAACACAAAATTAACCATTTTAAAGTGTACAATTCAGTGGCATCTAATATTGTGCAATTACCACCTATATCAAGTTCCAAAACATCAGTATCACCCCAAAAAGAAAACCTTGTACCCATTCAGCAGTCACTCCCTGATCCCAGGATCTTGAGCTCAAAAGCAGATCTGACACTGTGAGGTCTGTTCACAAAAGGTCTAAGCTGAGTATAACGTCAGGCAGGAACTTTGCTCTTCTCCTCCATCCCTGTATCCTCAGTATTGCTGAAGCGATGCTGAATAATTGGGAACCAAACTGAGTAGCACAGCAGAGAACTTGACTTGTCACTAAGCCAGCGAAGTATTAACCCCTCTCTGTCTACCCCCCAGACACTGAGCTGGGCCAGGCCATCAGTTCTGGAATCTAGAGACCTGAAGGGGCCTGACACCCAAGTAAGAGTTAAGAAGGACCAAATTTGAAGACATGAGGTTTAGCGAGCACTTCCAAAGTGATAGAAGTTTTACTTTATCCTATTTAACCCCCCATGGGGACACTTGGATCTTAAGGAAGCAATTTGTGTGAGCTCACTCAGCTGGAGAGAGGCAGAGATGGGGCTGGGGCCTGGTCAGTGCAGCCCAAAGCACTTGCCTCCTAACACTAGACCATGGCCATTTTACAGATGAGGAAACTGAGGCTCAGAGCAAAAGCAGCAGGAACCCAGGGAATCAAAGATACTACAGGCTTCAGGACACTTCAACATCAGGATGGGCAGGAAAGCTGCCAACTAGATGGGTGAGTTTACATCTGAGTCCAAAAGGGAGAGTCCTCACTCTTTGGTGATGCAATCAGAGGCAAGACTCCATGTCCTGGTGATACTGCAAGGTGATACTGTACAGGTCGTAGGGTGAACCCAAAGGTTATGACTAGAAGGCAAACCTAATCTATAAAGTGATCCACAGAACCCACTTATGTAATGTTGTAACGTAAAAGATCACTTTCTAAGCACCTAAATACCCACTGGTTTTAAAGCTTTCAATGTTTCTGTTAAAAAGAATATTGTTGGAGCAGATGGCAATGTCAATCCCAGCAAATGGTCTTTCCCCCTCTCCCTCCTCAACTTTTTAGAGTTCAGTTTTGTCTCTTTTTCTCAGGGAAAGCAGAGGACAGAGTGGTCAGTGTGCCTGGTAGTTTAAGCCTCAGTGACAACACTCTGAAGCAGACACTGCTCTCTAACCACTTTCAGATACAGAACCAGAGGCCCAGAGAGGTGAACTGCAGCAGAAGATGTCCCTGCAGCCAGCTGGCACCTCCGAGGACAGCAGCCACGGGGACTGGGACACGTGAGAATTAGGAGAAAGAGGACGTGGAGGTGACTTCCGGGACGTCAGGAACGACACTGAAGAATTTCCCCCATAACAGAGCTAGTGCAACAGAGAAACAGTTCTGAGACTACACTTAGGACAAAAATTTCACCTCCCACCTGGTGTGGTCTGGGAAGCAGTGGCTATCTTATTCATTGGTTTGCTTAGTAAAGCCCAACACATTACTAATATTTGAAAATTTTCTTTCTGTATTGCTTTCTCTGGGGTTATAATCTTAAGTTATTTGAAAAGATTTTAAGTGTGAGTGTATTTTATTTTATTCCTATTTTAAGTGTGATTTTACTCTTATTGGTGATTTTATTCCATGCAGGAAAAGAATGTCCTGAAGTAAATAAATATTCAATTAAATAAATAAATAGAATCTAACAGGAAAATAGGATTCACTTTGTTTGTCTATTATTATTCAGGAAAAATATGACACAATGAAAATGTTAGCTCCTGTATTACAAGACTTGCAGGAACCATGTGTTCCTGTAAAAGTACCAGTAGCATAAAATCACAAATCTCCCAAGTGCCTGGGATGCTGTCTACATGGATCACGTGAAAGCCTAACAAATACAAGGCTTAAAAGATGCACTTTAACAGCCAGTATCTTTCCACGTCTATGAACTGTTCTCTAACTATCCATCTGTCGGTCTATCCATTTGTCTATATACCCATCCATCTATCAACTATCTATCTATCATCTATCTATCTATCTATCATCTATCTATCTATCTATCTATCTATCTATCTATCTATCTATCTATCTATCATCTATCTATCATCTGCTCTGTTGCTAACATAAAACATTCAAGACTGTGAACAGATAACTTCCCAGCCAGGTAGGTATCTTTGGCTCTCTTGTTGAAAAGAGTCAACACCTCTTAACCCACAGCTGTAAAAGTGAAGTTCCAACTGAAGATGACTGACAGTTGTGTGTAAACATTAGGTAGAAATTACAGGTTCTGTGTGCCTTGGGCCAAACGAGTTTTGGTCCTGCCAGCATGGGCAATACAGAGTAACGGTATAGAATGTGGGCTCCAGCATTTCGCTGCCTGTGTTCAAAGCCTGAGCTCCTCTCTTCCCAGCTCTGTGTTCCTAAGCAACTTACTTAACCTCTTGTCTTTATTCTGCTGTGAAACAAGGTGATATTAATATCAACCCCAAGGACTGGATTAAGTGAGTCAAATAAGTACAGTGCTCAAACTGCACCTGGCACCTACCGGGCACTCAATAATGATTACTCTGTCTACAGATCATTTTATATCTGGTTCTTTAACAGCAATCAAATTGGTATAGACTACTGAGCAAACTGTGCTCTCTTCCCATGTTGTTTTCCCCAAACGCCATCAGAAGCTATGGAGTATAAGTCTTGAGAAACATACCACCACTCATCTTTTTTTCATAACTCACCGATAGCTTTTGTAGCTCTATTCATCTTCCCGCAGAGCTTTAAATGACAGAACTTCTAACATTCCCAAAGCTGATCAGCAGATAACGTAACACAGTTTAAAAGCCGGTTTAAAAAAAATAAGAAAACTCTTTTATTCAAAGAAAAATTTCCTTGAGCTAAGCCACTTCACTCACCTCAAAGAGAAAAGCGCATTTCTATAACATGCTGGCCCATTTTAGCAGACAGGATGAAATAAAAGAATTTACCCAGTCTGAATCTATCATCAGGGGGAAAAGAAGAAATATTATCTCTATCATTTAAATTCATTTGCGATATATTTTTGTATCGAGGCATATAAATAAGGCATGATGGCATTTCGGAACCGTGGATTCATGCTCCAGTGTGTCCTATTAACCTTCCACTCTGTGGTCACAGTGAACAGGATCCTGTGGTGAGCTCAGAGAGCTGTTTTAGACGGAAAAGTGGGAAGGGAATGGCCTCTCCTGGGGCTCCGATGTGTCTGAGTGCACTTCCTCCCTCCCACCCCTACTACCCTCCCAGTGGGTGCTCTGAGGCCTGGCTGTGAGCCACCGCGATGTCCTTGGGAGAGGGTCTCAGGGGCTGGCAATGATCTGCAGTCATCGCAGTTCCCTGAAATGGCCATCTTCCCGCCGCCCAGGGAGGCCAGTACAGCAGAGGGAGTCGCCCAAGGCTGGTTCGCCTACTGGGAGGGGGAAACAAGCTTCCTTCCGAGCTCTTTCCTAGGAAAATACTTATCCAATAAGCAAATTGTGATCTTCATCTCATGTAAACACGTATGCCTTTATTTCTTATCTGTTTAAGGAATACACCACAACTGGAGACATTTTAGCTCACAAATTTACCACCCTGCTTGTCGGTAGAAATAAAAATGGGATAAAGCTCACTAACGTATTTTGCTGTTAGGTTCTACAAATCATGTTTTACAGCCTGTGTGTGTGTGTGTGTGTGTGTGTAGTAAGAATTGGCAAAGAAAAGTACAGCACAGTGAAACAACGAAAAACAAATTATTCTCTCATCTTCCCTCAAATGTTAAGTAAAGGTTAGTAGGTCCACCTTGGTGTGTGACCATGTCCTGAAGAAATTATTGATCCAAAGATGTTCAGACAATAGTCTCATATAGAACAGCATGAAAAAGAGCAGGTAGAAAAGAAGGAACCAGAGAACATAGTCAATTCTTGCCTGACATCCTGGTTTTGAGGAGAAAACTCTTCAGACTTCATAGATTTCTAGTGGACCCAGAAAAGCCTTGTTTCATTTGGTTAAAGAGATTTGATTGATCTTGGCTAAATACTGCCAAGGCTAAATAGTATAATGAAAGTATCATTATTATATCATTATCAGTATCATTATATCAGAAAATAGCGATACTCAGTAAACCTGCTGTGAAATCTTAAAACAGGACAAATACTCAAAACCGTCTGGACCACACTTAAACTCATACAACCATCTGCAGGGCACCTACTAGGTGCTGCTAGGCACTGAGGGGGGGTCAGGACCCTGCAGATGGTGATGGGGAGGGGCCCTGAACACAAGGCGTGTCCTACAAGACAGGGAGTTGAAAGTGTCATTGTGACATGCAGACTCTGAGAGTTTGCTACCAGCTGGAAAGATCACAGAGGCTTCTTAAAAGAGACAGTATTCCAAATCCACTTTCAATTAAAAGCAGGATTTCAATAGGCACAGATAGGGGAGGGGAGAGCGGGAGTTAGAGGAGAAACTGGTCTCTCCTGGCTGTGCATATGCATATCCTACCTCTATTTAAATTTATTTATTTATTTTTGGCTGTGTTGGGTCTTTGTTGCTGCGCGTGGGCTTTCTCTAGTTGTGGCGAGCGGGGGCTACTCTTCGTTGCAGTGCCCAGGCTTCTCGTTGCAGTGGCCGCAATTCTCATTCTCTTGCTGCGGAGCACGGGCTCTAGGCACGCGGGCTTCAGTAGTTGTGGCATGCAGGTTCAGTAGTTGTGGCTTGCGGGTTCTAGAGCGCAGGCTCAGTAGTTGTGGTGCACGGGCTTAGCTGCTCCGCAGCATGTGGGATCTTCCCGGACCAGGGCTCGAACCCGTGTCCCCTGCAGTGGCAGGCAGATTCTTAACCACTGCGCCACCAGGGAAGTCCTCCTGCCTCTATTTAAAATGCTCCCTGTCACTCATGGGATGGAGTAAAGGCCCCTCCTTGACCTGTCCCCTCCCCCCTCTCTGGTTCATTCCTACTGTGCGGATTTCTCATCCCAGGGAGTAGGTACATGCAATTCCCTGAGGTTTGTTTCTGCTCTGCTTCCCACCCTCAAGCTTTTACACACAGGTTCCTCTTCCTGGAAAACCGTTCCCCCCTCACCTCCCAGCTCCCCACATGTCCTGGTTCCCTCCAGATTCCTTTGATCCTTCAGTGCTGAAATCAAACTCAGTCCCCTCAGTGGAAGTGTCTTCATCATCCCAGTAGAGTAGAGCCCTACCATCCCAGTAGGGCCAACGTGTTCAGAAGCCCAGCCTACACCCAGGTGGGTGGGAAACTCCACTCAGCCCTTTGGCTGGCAGAAGAACAATTCTCCTATAGCTTCCACCACGCTGCACTTGGCCTGGAGGGGAGGAGAGCAGCACCGGAACCCCAGCATCCTCATGGCCAGTGGTACCAAGGACCAACCCCATGTCCTCTCCAGGGCTCTCCTGACCCATTAGAGCAGGGCTGCTTCTACTGCCTCTAGGTCAGCACTGGGGGAGGGCTCTGGCCCAAACTGCTGGTAGCTGCTTTAGAAGGCAGGGTTCTTAGTGCCTTTGTCCCCGCCTTTGCTCCTAAGCCATAAATCCAGGAAAACAGGAATAAAACCGAGTTACTCAGCTTAAGTTACACTCTATTACATAATCCATCAGGGTGTGTCCCACTTTCCTGCTCATGCATCTGGGGGCCCTACTAGACCCAGAGCTCCCTGAGCATAGGGAAGGTGTGTCATTCATTGCTTTAGCCTTAGTCCTTGGTAAATCTAAGTTGTCATCCATGCGTGATGGTGGAAGGCAGGAGAGAAAAGCAAAAAATATGAAAGGGAACAGCAGAAAATACAGTAGAAAAGAAGGTTGGCCCAGATCACTGTTTAAATGGCAAAATAAGAAATTGAGAATACAGATGATGGTGAGGAAGAGGAAGAGGAAAATAATGGCATTACTGAGCACGTACTATGTGCTAGGCACAGTTCTAAGTGCTTTCCACATGTTGTCAATAAAGGTGAGGATTCGAGGAAGATTCTGGAACGGGAGAGTGGTGGGATCAGAATGATGCTTTATGAAGATTTATCTGACAGCAGCAGGTAACAGGGGCAAGCAGGGGGGAAGGGGTGGTAGTGATCCCACAGAGAGCACGTGTGGGATGTGCAGAGGAAATGGAAAAGCCAGGGCAGAGGCAGAACCGAGGCTCTCACAAGGGACAGAGTGACAGTGAGGAAGAGACTGAAACTCTGATAACGGGAGGCAAGGGAGAAGGGAAGATGATGGGTGCTGTTGGTTCTAAGCGCATCCAGGCAGGCATAGAGATGCGCACTGGAGCCAGAGGAGGGAGCAGAGCTTGAGACAGGCTCGGGATCCTCACAGGTGGACGCTCTGCAGTTACGAGGAGGATGGGCCTTCCAAGAGCGCAGCGTGGTCAAGGCAGAGCCTGAGGAGGGGAGTGATGGGGAGGGATGCAATTTCAGTAGAAAGGTTGTGGAAGAAAAAGGAGGTAAGGATACCGCTTCCGAGACACGTGATGGGGAAAAGAAGGAAGAGGAGAGAAGTGGGGGACAGCTTTCTCTGCTCCTCTCGGGCCCCAGGAAACTTTATGATGTCTGAAGCCTGGAGGGAAAGATCTGCTGGAGAAAGACGGCAGATGCCACAGGGAGAGCCTTAACTGATGAAACAAGGTTCCAGCGGAAGTTAGAGGAGGTAGAAACAAGGGCAAGTGCAAAACTTAGCTTCTGAAAGCTATTTCTTTTCCTTGCAATTCGAAAGAGGAGGAAAGTGGATTAAGAATAAAAGGATCATTTGGGGGATGGAGAGGGGGAAAGCTGAGGGCGTTCTTTTCAGAGGGCTTTTCCTTCCTGGTGATGTGTAAGAGGGATGGAGGGGAGGGCAGTGCTTGGAGGAGTGGAAACGTCTGAACCAGGCATTGCCACAGGGAACAGAGGGGTCATCAGTCGGTCACCGGACCACCTGACCACCAGCCCAGCCACTCCAGGCTGATCCATCTCCCGAGGGGGTCAGAGTGATATTGTTGTTACTGTTGTTTCAAATGGGGGAGAACAAATCTTAAAATGCTTTTTTCTCCCAAAGACACAACAAAATAGCATAATAAGAGGAGACTTAAAGGTGTTTATATCTTCTCTCTTTACATTTTCCCGTTACACTCCAATGAGCCGGTCTACAATTGGTTCGTATAAAGTAGTCAAAACAAATCCGAAGCTAGATTTCTCCATTACATAATCAGATGGTCAATTCATTGTACAGTCGCTCCCAGCTTCACAGAATATAATAGCACACTCTCCAACACTACAACAAAAGACAAGTCTCCCTCCAGTATTCTTGATGTAAGAAGAGTTTTAAAAAATGTTTTAATGTAACCATGCCGAGGGGTAGGGGGGTGGGGAGGAATGGAATGGGACTCTGAGAATAGCAGATGCAAACTATTATAAACAGAATGGATAAACGACAAGGTCCCACTGCATAGCACAAGGAACTACTCTTAGTATCCTGTGATAAACCATATGGAAAGAATATGAAAAAGAATGTATATATATGTATAACTGAGTCACTTTGCTGTACAGCAGAAATTAACACACTGTAAATCAACTAAGCTTCAATAAAATAAATTTTAAAAAAAAGTTTTAATGTAACACACATAAAGGTGTATATGGGTTTATAATAGTTATATCCAGTTTGGGAATGAAAAAATAAGACAGCATCAGAATCCTGCATCTAGCTATTTTTTAAATTGTGTATTAAATGTAAAACATGTTTAATAAAATATTTTCAGGCAGGGATTATTCCATAGCTGACTGAAATCTATCTCACCATATATTCTGCACCAATGACTATTTCCTTGTAGCTGAGACAGCCTAAGACAAATTTATAGAAGCTACTTCACACTGTATCCCTGAACATTTAAATTGAAAACAAAATCTTATATGTTAATTTTTATAAAGTTAGGCAGAATCATAGTTCAAAAAGAAAGAAAAGGTCTTACCTGTTGTAAAATAATAATACAAGTAGAAATGCAACAGCCAAACCATCCGGAAATGTTATTCCAGCCAGATGGGGGTGGGAGGGAGAAAAAAAAATTGTGATCAACAGTGATATAAAAACATTTCATTTTCTAAACAAACAAACCAAAGCATCGTAACAAAATAAGCATTAACAATCATTTTATAAAAGATGAAATAAACTAGAACCCATCATTTTGCTGTATTTGTTAGCTTCTCAATACAAATAGAACTATCCAACATAGAAGCAGTAATTCCAAACAGAAATTATTTTTATTTATATGATAGAACAATTTGTTTTAAACTTAAGAACTGGAGTAGGCAAACTACAGCCCACAAGCCTAATTTGCCCACCACTTGCTTTTATAAAGTTTTATTGGAACACAGCCACACCCATTTGTTTATGTATCCTCTGTGGCTACTTTTGGGATACAATAGCAGATCTGAATAGTTGCTAGAGAGTCCATATGACCCTTAAAGCCTAAATATTTACTATCTGACTCATTACAAAAAATGTTTGCTGACTCCTGTTTAGGAGTAAATGGTAAAATTATTCCTTTACCTTTTCCTTCTCAGACAATTCCAGCCCAATCAGCCTTGACATGTGCTGCCCAATATGGTAGCCACTAGCCACGTTTGACTACCGCGCACTTGAAATGTGGCCAGTCAGAACTGAGATATGTAAAATACATGCCAGTTTTCAACAGAAAGTGAAAAGCTCATTAATAAATTTTAAAATATTGATTACATACTGAAATCATACTTTTGATAGATTGAGTTAAATAAAATATGCTATTAAAATTAAGTCAAATATGTTATATAAAATTACATTAAAATTCCAGCCATTTCTTTTTCCTTTTTTTTTTTTTTTTAGTGTGGCGACTAGAAAAATTTTAAATGCATACGAAGCTCACCTTTTATTTCTATTGCACAGTGGTGGCCTAGAGTCAAGGCCCAAAACAAATAATGCTCTGAGGACTAGGTCCTTCCAGGATCTGATCCTAAACTAACACACAACTCAACTTACAATGGTGTGTAGGCTATACTCCTAGGACCTAGCAGCAAGTGATAGACAATTGGCCTGCTTTTCGATTTGCTTAGTAACTGAATTGCACAACTTGTCTGGATAATTTGGTGCTTGAGATGGTTTAAAAAATGAGTGAAAATGTTCAATTACTAGCTACGTACAGACACAGTTTAAGCTGTTGGGCTCAAACTGCCTAGGAGCAAAAACTTTTGGTAAGGGTCAATTACATCCTTCATCTTCCCTCATTACATAGATAGGAATAATGTGAGCTCTCACTTCCCGCAAGTTCAGTGCAGCATATAAGTAAGTAAGGGGAGGTGACAGGGAAGGGCAGAAAAAAAATCAAGTTCCTATTAGCGCATATGTGCCAAATGCAAAAACCAGATTTGAAGAATACAACCTATCTTATATAATTCATACTTCACACGTATTCTGTTTAACACTTACCTCACTTAATACCCAAAGGTCATTAGATACAGAATTCTTTTTTCATGAGTCGCCCCATTGATTAGGCATATTATTTCCATATAAGTCTATGTAGTAAAATTAGACAAACTGATGTTTACATAGATGATGAGAAGTCAGCAGCCCTGGAAATGACTATTCACCTCATCACATCCACAGTGTTTGTGAAATATAACATCACATCCCAGATCGTAAACATCCATTTCTCCCAAGGCCACACAGAGCCAATCACATGTGGTGTCTGTGATGGAAACAGGCTGATTTTTCACCACTTGTGAAAGCAGTCTCATTACTCAAGCAACAAGCAACCGTCGTGGGGCAGGCATGGCAAGAAAAGGAGGGGAGCAAAGCACCTCCCCTCACCCCCAGCATTTCCATGACATTTTAAAAATTAAGCTATTTCCAAGGCAATGGAGCAATGGAGGCCAAACCCCCAAGTTCTTCAGGGAATGAAATGAGGTCCAATGCTCCTGATGTGTTGGTTGGAGCTCCCCCAGTGCTTTCTGTCATGTTTCAACTATCCAATCACCACTCTGCTACGGACCCCAGGCCAGGCTGGTCCACTCTGCTGGATGGTAAGGGATACAGGGGTGGGCAACAGCTAGTTCTTCCTTGCTCCAAAGATGCTTAGAATCAAAAGGGAGATCAGATGAGCACAGCTAAAGAAACAGGATGTAGGGCAGACCAAGGTAGATCCGGAGCAGAAAAGCAACATGCTAGGAGCATGCACAGATGGGAAAGACCCTTCCTTTTCAACTAGAAGAGAGTCAGGGAACTTTTCGTGGAAAGGACGGCTCGAGATGAAGAGTGATGAAAGGATTCTGTGTCGAGAGAATTACCTAAAAAAGGTAAGGAGGCAAAAACGCGGTGGGCATGTTGAAAGAATGGTAAGCAGCACATCTTGGCTGGAACATGGATTTAGGGATTAGAGTCAGATAATTGAACAGCATGTTGGAAATGGGTCATGGAGAGTGTCTCCACGATGGACAAAGAGACCCAGACTTCATTTGGCAGGCAGGGAAGAATCACAGAAGACTCCCAATCAGGAAAATGGCAAGATGCAGAATGACACAGAGGCCAGAGCCCTGGACAGGGCATCACAGAGCCCTTAGTCATGGGAGGTGCACTCCCACCGCAGGGGTGACTCTGGCTTTCTGGGACCATATTTCGTTGTTGTTGTTTTCTTGGAGGTGGGCTGGAGCAGACAATCTCTAAAAGTCCCTCATGCATAAGAATAAGTCTGCGTCCAGGAGGAGAGCTGTGTTTAGGGAAGACCGATGTGACATTAGTGTAGCCCCAGGCTGGAGCCTAGGACCAGGAAGGAGGGGACAGCAACACAAGGGACACATGGAAATGAGAACCCCAGCGTGTGTGTCTGAAAGAGAAAGAGAGGGCAGCATAGAAACACCTGAAGCATTGAGAAAAGAAAATTCTGTCAGGCTTATTTATTTAAAATATTGGTAGAACAGAAAGGAAGGAGTCACCGATGATTGTAAGGTTTGGTGTCTGGGTCTCAGAAGACCTGAACCCTCAGCAATTCAACTGAGACCAGCCGACACTTATTAATCAACTCTGTCGGTAGACAGACCCTGTGCTGGGCAAGGGTCTCGGAGATGAGTAAGACAGGGAGGCTCCCTGTGGCCAAGCACAAGGGTGAGGCTTCTGCTGGCGTGCATCTTTGTTTCTGCTGTGGTATTACTTGTTTGTGGGCACAGCAGAGGGACACAATGGCCATTAGAGCCTTGGACTAGACCCCCGACAGCCTAGAGCAGTCAAAGGGCAAAAGGATCTGAATTCACAAACCCAGCTCTTTTGCTTTTCCCCCTGTGTCACTCTGAGCAACCCCTGTAACCTTTCTGAGCTTCAACTGCCCCATCTGTCAAAGTGGTTGACAATACAGCCCTTCCTATATTATGAAGTGGTTTAAATAAGCTTATATATGTGGGAGCACTTTGTGAATCTCCTAATGCCTTATGAATGTTGTTCGACACGGCTGTTCATTCTGAGGTGCTGGTGTGGCATCCAGGTACCCAGTAAAACTACAGGTACACAGACTGGGAGAGGGGCCCCGCTAAAGATAAGTTTGGATTAAGATTGTAGTTAAGATTGTAGTTAAAGTCATGAGAACACATGGAGGGGCTAAGGGAAAAAGCACAGTGAAAAAAGCTGAGAGATAAACTTAGACGGATGCCCACATTGATGGACTGGAGGAAGAAAAGAGTCAAAGGAAACAGAAGGTGTCCTAATGTAGGCATTAGAAAAAACACTGGCCTTGAAAACCCACGTACTAGTCCAGACTCTCCTATTTATTGATTACTTGGCTTTGGACAACTTATTTAAGCCTCTAGTCTTTGAACGTAGACACAGGTACCCCTGGGGCATCAGTGATGAACAGAAAAATACCAAAATCTTAGCCTATCTCTATAGTGCCAATTTCCCCCAAAGATTTGATGCAGGGTGTGGAGAGAGGGCATTTACCAAGGTAGGATGAGAACTAGAATAGTGAGGATTGTGATAAAACACAGACAGCCCTGAGGAAAGAGAGGCTCCCAGAAGGAAAAGGTGACCAGAAGTACCAAAGAAGGCGGGCAGTCAAGGAGGATGAACAGCTGAAGGGCTAAGGGATTCAGAAGTCATCAGTGACTTTGGAGAGAGGCATCTCTAAAGTAGAGGGGACAGAGGTGGATGGCAAAAGATGATGGGAGGATAGAAGGTGAGGTTGTAGGAAAAATGGGGCATGAAAGGATGGTCGTGTCCCAGGTCTCAGGTGAGTCTCTGGGACGGGCCACCAAGCGAGGGTCCTTGGCTTCACACAGGAAAGAATTCAAGAGTGAGCGATAGTAAAGTGAAAGCAGGTTTATTTAGAGAGATACACATTCCATAGGCAGAGTGTGGGCCTTCTCAGAGGGCAAGAGAGGCGGCCCCAGGACATGGGGTCCTCTCAGAAAGTGAGAGCGGCCTGAGATATGGAGGTTGTTGGTTTTTATGGGCTGGGTAATTTCATAGGCTAAAGAGTAGGAGGAATATTCTAACTAACATGGGGAAGGGGCAGGGATTTCCAGGAACTGGGGCACCACACACTATTTGGCCTTTTATGGTCAGCCTGGGAATTGTCATGGCACCTGTGGGCGTGTCATTTAGCATATGCTAAATAATGTATTAAAGGAGCGTATAATGGTGCTCAAGGTGTACTGGAAGTTGAATCTTCTGCTGCCATCTTGGGCGTAGTTGGCTCTAACCAGTTTATGTCATATCCTGTTCTTAATAGTTATGTCATTCTTTTGATGGTTGTGCCCTTCCTTCCTGTTTCTGCACCTGAGAAAGGAGGTGACAATGGCAGAAGGAAGAAGCGGAGTTGACAAACAATTCAGGCTATGGAATGGGGGAGATGCAATGTTTCTGGAGAGCAGAGGGGTAGAGACTTCTTGGAAGGCTGATGGATCAATTACTGAGGAGTGGGAGAGAGGGCCCATGGGCAGAGTTTACCCTTAAAAAGGAGAAGGGGTGGCTCTTCTGTTGAGACTGTGGGGAGAGGAAGGACTAAGAACACGAGAGGTTTGAAGCAGGAAAATAAAAAGAAAGAAACAGTTCATATCAAACAGATTGAAACTTCCAAACTGGGGGTGAGGTCATTTACTAAGAGCTCAGGGCTGGGAGCTCGGGGCGTGGGAATGGTTTGGAAGAGCCCCCATGGGGACTGAGCTAGGGAACCAAGGACACAGGACTACATGTGCTCCCGGAGAGCTGGCTTCCAATCAGAGACTTGGCCCAGGCAGAGAGGGGAGTGGGTCACTCTGAGGAGGGGCTGACAAGGCAGGCTCTCAGGGAGACCTGGATGCTTCAGGTAACGCGGTCACATTCTTTAGCCTGGCTGGTATATGCTAAATGCTGCACTGGGGTCTCCCCAGGTAACAGCTTAGTCCAGGGAGAAAGAAAGGTGATCTTCATTTTTTTCCTTGTTAAAGAGTGATAATAGAACTAAAGAGATCATGGCAATCATAAAATAACAGGGTACTAATTATTTAGACCAAACATACTTAATAAATGTCAATATATTATGTTATATTATTATACCAATAATATAACACTATTGGAATAGTGTTAAATTTATTCTAAAAATTACACCAATGCTCCTCTCATCCAGCTCTGCTAGATGATATAGGTTTCACATACCTGAATTTACCAAATAATGATGCTTTCTTCCTAGAATGCCAGGGCCTTTAAAAAATAATTTTAACACCATGTTCTTAAATGAGAACAATGCATTTCCTTACTAGCCGGAGCATGATTTAATATCTTCTTGGTGCCTAGGGGTCATCATTATAAAATCTGTCACTATGCTGGACTCTATAATATGATAATGCCTTCAGGGGTGCTGAGATGTGCAGAGTTACTTGTCCATTCAATAAACATCCCAGACCTTGATGTCATTATAGTTCATGATGCTGCTGTCTCCTTCTCAATGGTCACATCCCAGGGTGAGATTTGTCTTATAATGGGTTGTCCACATAAACTTGAAAGGACTAAAGGTTCTGGGGGAAAATATATAATCAAATTTATTAAACCAGAATTGCTGCTTTCACTGAATTACAATGAAATGGGCTCTAGCTGAAAGGTCCAGGGTGTTTCCATACGTTTCCTACAAAGCGAAGTGCGTGGGTTTTGTGACAACTATTTTCCTCAGTGCTTAGATATTTCACTGTGTCTCATTTTCTTGTCTCTGCAAACTCAAAGAATGAGCTGTCAGAAGTTTGACCCCCAGGAACCTATAATATTATTATATTGCCTTCTCCACTATTAAGTGCTGAAGGGTCTTGCTTGAAGGTTATTAACATGGTCTTCTTAACATAGACCTGAGAGTATTTTATTATAATAACAGAATATTTCCCACGTGTTCTTAGATGTCTAAAGAGAATAGAAGCTATTTTTTTCAGCCTTGAATTTCTCATCATAAAAGGTATCATGATAGCCTAAATCACTCGGGTTCTGGGTTTGGCTAGTCATGCTGACGCTTTCCAATGATGAATTCCTTATTTAATATTTTTAAACCACAAGCTATTTGTGAATCCCTAAAGCTGCTGACAACTAAGGAAAGGTAATATTAAAACAATATTTCATCTTCATCTTCTATCCCATCCTACACCCTGAGATGGTAACAGACTGGAACTGTCACCCAATCAGACATCTTCTAGGTCTACAGAAACCAGGGCCATTAAAAAGAAGAGGGGCAAGAAGAAGAAAAGAGATAACCACAAACCTTATAAGTACCTCATATGTTCAGATAAATAATATTACTTCTGGAATGCGGCTAGCTATATACACAATGATACAATGAAAAATAGCTTCCTTTCTTAATAAAGGAAAGAGACCCCCCTGAACCCATCCATTAGTGTGTTTCTTGTCTTCAACACTCTATGCTACAACAAAGCCTTCCGGGTTTTCTGTTAAATCTAGGTCCCAAATTCACAATCCCTCAAGAGGAGGTAAAAGTAGAAAAAAAAAGTCTATTCTGTCTCAAGGACAAACCTCTGATAGACAAGGGTTTCTCTGCCCAGGTGCTAATGTGCCACCCGTCTGTGAAGAACTGGACAGACAGGCAGCAGAACAAACTGACCGCTAGGACATGTGGGTGAGTTAAGCTGCAGCCTAATTACCATGACTGGATTTGAGGTTAATTTTCCTTTTCTGACAATAGCACAAAATAAAAGACAGCTTCATCAATCATATAAATTAGCATAGCCCTCAGGCCCAAGCCTCAAAGAAACTAGGTCAAATCGAAAAGAAATCAGAATAAGTTGCAAGTCAGAATTTGAACAAAAGCAGATTATAACTCTCAGCAATTTTTTCTCTCTTATGGCTGCTCAGTGATATCAAACAGAATATGTCTAAAACAATGGTAATACCAGGCCCAATGCATGAAAATGTGGCTGGTCAAGAGTCTTTATAACTATTCCTGCAATAGGATTCCTGCAATAGGATTGATCTAAATTTCCTTAAGCCATTTCTTCAGTCTCCACCAGGAGTCCTTGTTACAATGCTGTGAATACAGGATATTCAGTAAAGGCTTATTAACTAACTAAGGACAGGCAGGGGAATGAAAGTGCTTTTTATAACGATGAAACCCAAAGTTCATAAAGAAAGAATCAATGGTGTGTTTACTAATTATATTTTAGGGACACACCGAACACAAGCCCATTTCCTCATCTCCATCAATCAGAGATTAGAGGTGCGATGGGAAGAGGTTAAATTATATACGGATAATGGAAAGCAGGAAACTACAAATATCAAATGTATAGCATTACTTTAATCTCGTGACACTTGCATCTGGGACGTGTGTATGATATCTTACATAGTTAACATTTTATGAATTAAAAAAGAATTTTAAAGGGTTAATGTACAAAAGCCACCGGTGGCCTCTCAAGGAGTACACTTCACCGAGATGTGTAAGGAAGCTGGGGAAACATATCCCTCTATAAAGACAGCTCCTGAGGAAGAAGAGACCTGCAGTGGTGTGGCTGTTGGTCTTTAATTCACGTGAGCTTCTTTATGGAGAATAACCACTAGGCTCTCTGTGGAGTAGAGGAATAATATATTTCCCCTTCTGAGGCTTCCCTGGTGGCACAGTGGTTAAGAATCCGCCTGCCAATGCAGGGGACACGGGTTCGAGCCCTGGTCCGGGAAGATCCCACATGCCGCGGAGCAACTAAGCCCGTGTGCCACAACTACTGAGCCTGCGCTCTAGAGCCCATGAGCCACAACTACTGAGCCCGCATGCTGCAACTACTGAAGCCCGCACGCCTGGAGCCCGTGCTCTGCAACACGAGAAGCCACCGCAATGAGAAGCCTGCGCACTGCAACGAAGAGTAGCCCCGCTCACCGCAACTAGAGAAAGCCCACACGCAGCAGTGAAGACCCAACACAGCCAAAAATAAAAAATAATAATAAATAAAAATAAATAAATATGTACAGCTTAAGAAAAAAACAAAAAAGACTAACCCGGTATCAAATTTAGGATTGAAAGCAAAAGGAAGAAGCCTTTATATTTTCATCCCAATTCTTCAGCGTTCTTCATCCTGTCTCCACACTTGTACATCCTGAAGCCGGCGCCCTTCCAAGGCCATCCTCAACCGTACATTTCCTGCTATATTTTCAAAACAACTACTAATATTTCTGCTACCATTTCTATTACTACTTCAGTGTACAGAGTAAGGTAGGAATCTTCTCAGCTCTGCTTCCCAAGGCAAGTCTGATAATATTACTGATCACACATGAAACGCAGCCTATTTCAGAAGCATGGTTCATCCCAGAGCTGCAATTACTGGTCCTAATTCCGAAGCCAGAATCAGTGATGTATCTGAATTCCAGGGAGATGACTGAATGGAAATGTTCACATCTGATCACCTCTCACATACAAATTACTGTGTATGCCAATCTGGCAATTACCTAAAAAGTAATAGTAAAAGCCATGCAATCAAATCCGTTATTATGGTTGCCTTCAATTATGGGAGGCAAGAACCTGAGTGCAGAAAATTTACTGAGGGGGGAAAAATGAGTCTCTGTATCTATTTTAATTTTAAATCAAGTCATTTCATTTCATTGGAAAACTCTTTTAATTTTGGAAAAGACTCCATTGAAATACCCAGCTAAGTATAAGAAAATAATCAGCTCATTTTCCCTGGCACACAAGGAAACTTTGCACAGAAAACAAAACCTCAACTTCCACTCTTTTCTTCCACAATTTTATTCAATACAGACAGAGGTGCAAGTCCCTATCGCTTCTTAAAGCGACAAAGAAAAATGGCATAAAGAATATAAAATAGCCTAAAAATATGATGATGCCCTCCTGTATTGTGTATGACAGAGAAAACGCCATATGTTCACCAAGCCCTACTCCTTTCCTGCCTGGGCACATAAGAATGTTTCCCAGCCTCCCTTGCAGCTAGATGGGGCCACTGGAATATGGATGGAAGTGAGGCAAAGCACATCCAGGCCTTGTTCCTAAAACCTCCCCTGTGGTCCGCTGCACTCTCCCTGCGTCCCGTAGGTCAGCCCACAGGATGCAGGGGATTCTGAGAAGGACTAGAGGATGGATGAGCTTGAATCCCTGGATGACTGTAGGGAGCAGAGTCTGCCCCGCCCCCATACTCCCAGGTACCTGTGTTAAGTCCCTGTGCTACCCCCTGTGCGGGGGAGGTTGTTTCAGCAAGTGCTATAGCCTAACTAAGTGCAAAAAGCACAGGAATCAGTTCTACCATCTATTCCTTACGTGGAAGTCTGGAAATCTGCTCAGTTTAAGCTTCAATTTTTCATTTATAAAAAAAGATAATGGAATTGATCCTTATTATTGGCAGACTGCAAATTCACCATTTCACCTACCAGATAAGCTTTATCTGTACCCCTGAAATCAGTGCTGGTGGCCCCTCTGGGGTCAGTCAAAGACCTGTGCAGAGCATCACCCACATTCCCAGCTGCAGTGGAACAAGGCCACGCTCACCTTCTTGTTTCCACTCTCCTACTACAAACAAGGGTCCTTTTCACGGTCTATTTAGTGCTACGTTTTTCTTTGAATTTTTGTTCTTTTTGTTGGTGACTTTGCTGTTGAAAATGGTCCCCAAGGTACCGCTGAATGCTGTCTGGTGTTCCCAAGCATGCAAAGGCTGTGATATGCTTCACAGAGAAAATACATGTTACATAAGCTTCGTTCAGTCATGAATTAGACATGCTGTTGGCCATGAGTTCAGTGTTAATGAATCAACAATATATATTAAATAAAGTGTCTTCAAACAGAAACACACATAAAACAAGGTTACGTGTTGATCAGTTGGCAAAAATATTGTGACCAGAGGCTGGAAGGAACCTAACCCTAGAACATCTTCCTAGAAGCGATGATTCAGGGCTTGCTTTTCAGTGCTCCTGGCAACTTCATAGAACCTCCTATCGCAAATAAGGAGAATTGACTATAATAGCGTCCTTTACAAAATAATGAACGTTGATGTGTTTCCTACCTTAATGGGGTATAAAAATGTTGGTTATTGTTTCCTTTAAAATTTCAGCTGTACACTGGGCCAACAAAATCACTTTATTTACTCTCCATCCTACCTCAAATCCCTAGTGGAGCAAGGATTAGTCCTCCTTGCTTGGTAACTACTGCCCACAGTAAAGCAAAGTATTATGTTCAAATTAACTTCCTTTATTATGCAGTTTTTTACATAGCTTTCAGAAGTCTCTAATTGCATTTTTTCATTTTCTTTTCTTGACAGTTGACTTTTTTCAAACTCTTTAATCATATCTGGTATTGTATGGACCAAACACCCCCTTTCCCCAGAGTCCACTTGCCAGGAGCCCCACACACTCTTGTCCTGACCTAACTTGGCTCCTCTGCAACTTTGCTCTCATCCTGAGACTTTCCTCACCACTCTCGCGAGATGCATAGATTCTTCCCGAAATCCCTCATCTTTTTTTTCTTGGTTCTCTCCCTCGTTTTGCTGAAGCACATCCCCCTAAATTCCCAACAACGCCTGAAGTTATTAATTCTCAACCAATCTTGTGATTATGGTCACCCATGATGTTGCCACCTCGACTGTACCATCACCTCAGTCGTTACCGCACAAGTTTGATTCTATGTGCCTGAAAAACACTGGCTTTTGTGATTTACGCTAGTCACAGAAAAGATTATGTTCACAATTTCTATGCAAAAGGAGCAGCATTAGCTCATGAAACAGTCGGCTGGGATTAAGAGATCACCTCCTAACATTGAAGAAGTAAATGTGTTTGCAGGTTGTATTTAAGATGTATCACTTTCTGAACTCTAGCGATGTTTTTAGATTATAACTGAAAGAACGATATCACATGTTGCTGAGAAGAAAAGGAAAAATAAAAGTAGATGTACAATAAATTTGAGCAGTTGTTATGCTATTTTATTTTATGCTGATATTTATATAGGAAAATCAAAATGGCCAGTTGATGTAATTGCCCAAATAACTTAGAGAGGAAAAATTACCCTTATACTGCACCAAGATGTTGATACTAAATTGTTTAAAATGTGCATATGCTCTAGTTTGATTTATTAGATAACCTTATAATCCTATAAGTGCCAAGCAACGGAGAAATGTCAACACGATTTGACAAGGAAATCCAGGTTATTATATAGATACCTTTTATTCCCCCAGAGATCACTTTCTGGGAATCAATTCAAGGATTTGGTTTGGTAAGAATCAAATCTACATCTCCAGGAAATTTAGGAATAAACAGTGCATCCCTCCACCATAAGAGCATGCCTTTTATACCAGTGTGATTCTTGTCCTCTGATTCAATACTGGAAGGGACTTCCCATTCTATCCAATATGAATCTAAAAACCCTGAGAGGTAGTCAGTTTCCATTAAGTTACATTAGCACAGAGACCAGGAATGTAGAAATTCTGATTTCAGTTACCTTAAATTGAAATAAAATCTTATTAAAGGAACTCAAGTCATTCATAGAAATGCTGGCTCACTGAAGCCATATGACTCAGGTCTTTGGTTATTTGGAGGTGTCTAGTCTAATGACTTCCTAGATTTGACAGTTTGGGGTAAGGTAATTCTTACACATTCAGGTGAAAATTCACAGCAGTCATTATTAAATGCCAAAAGAAAATATCTGAGATCAACTTCATGCCAATGACTTATCTACACCAACAATTTATCATGCAGCAGGTTCTTCATGGCAGCTGGACAAGGATTACAAGAACTAAAATCCAGGAGATCATCTTTAAAGGTCTAGATGAGTTAAAAATTAACCTAACAAGGAGCAGCAGCTTTCACACCTGTAATGGAACCAACCCATCACATGGGGACACAGCTTCACTTTCAGGGCACCACTGCTGTGTGACTTTGATGTCCACTGGCCAGGTGCTAACATTTAAAATTCCTACAACACTGCTTCTATTCATTTCCACCTACGTGTTGCTCCAGGATGTTTTATGTCCCCTTTAACATCTCAATTTTTTTTTCTTTCTTTGGGAAACAAACACACATTTTGAATTTTTTTGAATTAACAGTGGAAAAGGCTGTTGATTTCAAAATTGTTAAGAAAATTAAATGCTGTCATATTGAATTGCTCCTTTGTTCACACAGATCTCAAGATGATCCCAGGTCCTTGGATGGAGGAGAAGAAAGCAGTCACAGAATACACCTCACCTTTGTGCTCCACCTCCACACACGGAATCTTATTTCCCAGACGGGCACTGACTACAGGTGCCTAACTGAAGACAGCGAGCTTAAGTCCCTTCTGTTAGAACAAAACTGAGAAGGAGGAAGCTCACCAGACCCATCACCCAGAAGAAAAATGGCAGAACAATACAGTCCAAAATATAAACGGAAAAAAATAAGTTTTCTGCTACCATGTGAAGAGACAAAGCTTGCTGCTCTTGAATAGCTGATAATCTAACTGAAGTTTATTCTTTTGATACCTTCAAGGATAGCTCAGATGGATAACTCTGAGGTGGTTTTGACATATGAAAATAGTCAAAGGCATTCAGAGCTAGGTCCGGTAAATGAGTCTCCTGGGGGTGCTGTCAATGACAATGACGCCTGGAGACTGGAGGAGTGGCTTTTCTGCACCTGCCACTGCCCCCCATGCTCCCAACTCTAGGATCTACCCCCCACCCCAACTGAAAGTGCAGGTTTGAGCCGAGACCAGATGTTATCCTGTGCGCCCACCACCTCGTCACATAGCTTGGTATGTGCTGATGCAATAAATTAATAAAAATAATAATAATAAATATCTGCTGAAACACTGTCTTGGTAAAAAAAGACTGAGAATGGCCCCAAATCCTTCTCCTCTTGCATCTCACATAACCTCTCTAGAACAGCACAGTTTCTACATGGTAAATCTGCCTATTTGATCTTATCGAGGCATGTTCACAGTGTATCTATATGCAACGAATCTCTGTGATTTGCAACAGTTTTATTGGTATTTTATGGGTACCTATTAAAACTCTCGCTACCTCGTCATCATTTTCATCACTAGGAATGCTCGGCAGCTATTGCATCCTCCCTCCACCAGCCCACTTAGCAGCATCTTGCATTCACTGTTAAATAATCTTCACAACAAGCCTGCAAGATAAACCATGGTGAGGGTGGAAGACCTTGGGGGAGCAGGGAACTGGGTACGAGTCCAGCTCTGAATATGTGACACGGGGTAAGTTGCCTACTCACTTTGAGTCTATTTTTCCAACAATAAAATAGACATTAAAAACTTAAAATTTAGTATGGCTGTAACGTACGTTAAGTGCCATGTCTAACAAGTTTTTAATAAATGACACCTATTTTCATTATTACTATGATCTTAAAGATGAGTAAACTCAGGCTCCAAGATGCTAAGTCACTCAGGTAACCAACTGCATGGCTGGTTCCAGAGCCTGTGCTCTCTCTCATGTAAAATGTTTAACCACAGAGGGACATTTTACAATGTTTAGCATCTTTTGTTGCCACCGTTTAAACTTTACACAGTATTTGTTTGTTTCTAATGTTTTCAAAAAAATATATTGATTATTCCCCACCTGCATCCTTGAAGGCACCACTACCATAAGAGGATGTACGTCCCTTTCTATGAAGGCTCCTCCTACGTTTCCACAAGGCACTAAAGAAAATAGGCACCTCTCTACCTATTATACAGACATTCAATTTCCTCAAAAAGCACAAAATCCTGGGGAAGCAAATTAGCCAATGAAAACCTTAACTACTAAGTTACTTCCTTTTAGGTCCACCATGATTTCACGTATGTCCTAGACATGAGTTCCTGCCCATCTCTACAATTCTTATTAGTTGGGCAATGAGAAAGAAACTGATTACCCATCTGGTTTAATCTTTTGGCTTCATAGGCTATATCTGGAATTTACAGTGCTTCTCTAAGAAGGCCCTGGAGTTTTACAAAGTAATTCATAACTCCTTTGAAATATTTCCCTTAAACCATAGAATCCGATCTTTTGAAAATCCTTGTAACTCATAATTCAGTCTATGCACTTAATAAGCGTTCTTGAGCACAGCAGGCTCTCCATAAATATTTGCTGACAGTTCAATAGCATTAGCTGATAATGGTAACACACTTAAAAATATATGCAAACTATGTCAAATTGCACAGTGTGGGTACAGCCACACAATAACTCAAAAGAGTGTCCCTAAAGCAGCCAACCCACGTTGATGTTTCTCTTACTCTATGCTTACATGTTTGCAAGTGTGTGTGTATCTCTCTCTCTCTCATTGCTGGCTCCTTTATATCATTCAAGTCTCATTTCCAACGTCAGTGGGAGCTTGTATTGACTACCTGCTCTCTGCCCACTTACTCTCTTTGCCATTGTTCCCTTTTATTTTCTTCATAAGACTTCTTATGTCTGAAACATCTTATTCATTCATTCATTCACTCATTTACCCTTTCACCATCTGTCTCCTCCAAACAGAGTGACAGCTCTCTGACAGCAGAGTCTTAACTTATAGGTTACCACTGAACCTCAGCACCCACAAGGGTGCATGGCACATAAGCAGGTGCTAAACAAATAATATGTGAATAAAGGAAGAAAGGGATGAATAAATACAGCTGTTTTTATAGTTCTTCTCATAACTTAACCAAACTATAACCCAACATGTGAGTAAGAGCTTGTTTCCATTTATAACTCTTAAAAGTCTTTAGAACCATTCTATATATACTTAGGTACTTAAAAATCTCTGATTAAAAAAATGATTTGGGAAGTATATAAATTACTCTGTTAGGTAAGCAAATTATTTAATTCCAATGGTTCACAGACTAGATGGCCAAATATTTTAACAACAAAACCATTATTAACTGACTACAGCATTTTCTGAAACCACTGATGAGACAACTTGGGATATATTGTTCATTTATTTCCAAATCTCAAGTTTTCTCCAATAGGCATGAAGCAGAGCACAAGTAGTAAATCATCCCTGGTTTCAACTGGTTAGTTTTTTTCATCATATCATAAGCCTTAAGATTCCTAATCCCCATTTTACCGCTGAAAATGTAAACTTCATAATGAGGTAAAAAGTATATTGTTACATTATTTTTGCAAGCAATTTGTTAGCACATGTTGGAGTCTGGAAAACCATCTCCTACATACTTATTAAATATAAAGCTTTCAACACATTGGTTGATGCTAACCTTTCTAGATTCCACTAGACTTCTAGAATAGTAGAGGTAAACAAATCACTCCAACAATCACAGAATGAAACGATTAAGAAAAGACTGCAAAAATGGGTAAAATAGTAAACTAGAGTCAGAAAACATCCAAGATATAAAACTTATCATATGTAAACTGAATACAGAATGAAATTTGCCTGATGGCTCCAAATTTCAGCTAAAGCTCAAATCTGAAGACAGCCAGTGAAAAGTTATTCTGGCCTTAAAGACACATCACCTCAGGGCCTATTAAGAAGTACCTGAACTGGTCTTTGGACCAACCACATCCATCACCTCCCTCCCATCTCTATAAGAGACTAGAGATTGCTGGGGAGGAGATTCTCTGACCTAAAGCAATTCACACACATTGGGAGTGCTCTGACCTTTCCCACCCTCCAATCTGAAACTGAATAATGGGTACCCCAAGGCAACCCCTTGAAGTGCTAAAGGGTACTTGCAGGGAGGAAAAACTAGACTGGCCATTTTAAATACCTGAAAGTTACTAAAGAACTAGAAGGTCTACCCAAGAAGTTGTTAAATACCTTGTGTTTGAGGTTTATGAAGTATTTTTTGCAGAAGATCAGACCAAAATATTGCCCCATGCATTAAACTGAGTTTACTGACCACCCATTAGGGAAAATATGCAGTTCATTGAATGCTAAACGCCTTTTCATGTTTTTGGCAAGGCTATTTTAAAAGAATTTCCTCATTTTGTTTTCATTCAACATCATTAAAACAAGAAAAGAGATGAAATCCCTAATTCTGTAAAATTATTAACCTGATCTTGAATACATATGCATATATTTGTATTGATTTCGATGCACAAAGACAGACACACACAGAAAACAGAGCTCTAAAATTGTTACTCAATCATAGGTGGTTTTAAGTTATTTCTTTTTTCTTTTCTTTTAAAGGAAAAACTACTCTGTTCATACTCCCCAAGTCCTTCAATGGGTTTTCTTCTTCGAGAATGTTTTCTGCCTGGAGATGGTCATTGAAATGAATGAAAAATGGACAAGCCCAGCCAAGTGAATTCTTGGCTGTAATCTCCTTGGGAAGTGCTTTGTGGGTAGGCAGCTGAAAGAACTGCTATAAAAGTCACGGAGTTGGCATTTAATCATTTCCGCCTCTCCATTCTCGGGTCACATCTCTCCTTTTTGCTTGCATAAGAAATGTAAGGCTGCTAAGAAGGAATCAATGTTTTAATGTCTAAGTTCAATCAACTACCAAAGATTTGTTTTCTAATAAGTGTTTCTTCAACAAATTTTCTGCTTTTCCCCATGGTGAGAAAGATAACCCACATCTATGGTACCACCATTTATTAAAGTTCTTATAGCTCTGATTTTTGTATAAATAGTAGAGTACCTAGCAGTTGTGCTGGAATCTGCTACTCTTCTCCCTATAGCCTCTTGTCTCCTCTGTAGTAATAAGGACTGGGCATCTAGTGAGGTACCCTGCCACACAGCTACCCACCTACATTATCTGGCTTCTCCTGCATTGGGTGTGGTCTGGTGGCCAAGTTTCCGCCAGAGAGATTTGCAACTTCCAAGAAGCCACCTCATGGGAGAGGGAGGATTGTCCTTTTTTGTCACTTCCTCTTTCCAACTGGCTGGAATGCAGATATGATGTGATGACTAGAGCTCTAACAGCCATCTTAGGCCATGAGGTAGAAGCTCCCTGATAGCATGGGGAAGTCATCATACCAGCTCTGGACTACCTACCTTCGAATTTCTTTTATCTAAAAAAGAAACAAACTATCTCATTGAAGCTACTCTCATTTTAGGCTTTTGGTCATATAAGGCCAAACCTAATCTTAATTCAATTTGTGCTTTCTTGGCACTCTCTCTACCAAATTCTATTCTCAAAACCCATTTATGCCCAGTTATCAAAAACAAGGTCTCTAAATTCTCCCAGGCAGATTTATATGAAGCCATTAACTAAATTCCTTCATTCCGTAAGTCTAAGTGGCAGGCATGGCATTGTCTTAGAACGGTACTGGAGATCATCTATGCAATCCCAGAAGAATTTATCTGGCCCAGAATGGAAACAACAAAGGTGGAGACTCCAAAATCTTCCATCCTCTTCACTAGCCTAATAAGCCAGCAAAATATGTGCCTCTGAGAACTACACATGCCCAGGTTTCTAAACTAGAACGAGAGGATTAGACTCACTGTCCCAAGACAATGTGTTTGCATTGAGAGCATTATCCTAAATGAAGTCAGTCAGTCAGAGGCCTGTTGGCTTAAACCAACTCCCTCCAATATATGCTTAGTCTCAATGCATCTTTTAAACTCAAGTTTCAAGCTGGTGGACTGACATCAGACTTTCCTGTTATGAGTTTCTGTTCATTTCCTTGGACGGATTATATAATTCCTATTACAAAATGTTTGCAAATCACTCTTAGCACTTCAATGATAAGATGGCTCTGCTTCAACACATTACCAGGCTATGCATTTCTCCACATTGCAGAGAAACAACCACCGCTGCAGCTGTGGCTTGGTTTAATTCTTTACCTCTGCCCTTTTGGAAGTTTAGTATAGTCTAGTAAATGGTGTTATTATCCTGAAGGCTAACTAAGTGAAGCCAAACAGTCTATAGTAGGTTTTTAAAAGCCACAAAGATCTCTTGTAATACTCTAACCATGCAAAATGACAATTTGTAAACCAGCACAAGCCGCCAACTTATTTAGTTTCATGACAATTAGAAAATCACCATGACATTATTAGTTGCATTTTGTATAAAAGATATATTCTTTAGGGATTTAATTGATATAATGTATAAACAGAAAATATCTTTCTCACATTATGAAGCGTGAAAAAAATTCACAGAAATTCCGAAAGCTGATTGAGGTTAGAAAAGATGAAAACATACTACAATTTGTCTCTTAAAACCACTTTCCTGTACCAACTGCTATATGACTTAAGCCCAAATGAATACCCTAAGGATGTTATCATAGCTTAGCTCTGTTTCTTATTAGAATAAGGCTTCCACACATATCCCTGGACACATTTATATAATGTCTTCTCTATTCCTGGTTAACTTCCTGGACTCCTGACCAGACATTTCCATAAGGCCATCCTAACAACGGATGCCATTCACTGCATACTCCGTAAGAGGGCTCTGTGCATGGAGGCTCTTTGCATCCCACTCTCTGGATGGACAGAGAAAGGACCACAGCATGCTAACTCATGACCTTTTGGAGTGATGGTCTGATTCATTCAGCCAATTCTTACTCCCAATTTTGAGTAGAGCACTTAGCACAATACCTGGAGTGTGGTAAACACTCAACTGCATTACCATTATTGTTCTTATTACTACTAATTTCTTATCCTAAAAGTTAGTAGTTCCTGACTAGTAGGAGCCATCAACTAAGAAAATAATCAACAGTAATACATCACCAACTACCTGCTATGAAATAATGAATCCAATAAAATGATGGATATAAAAACGCTTTTAAAATCCTAAGGGCGGTTTCTTCAGCAGAGATATGTCCCAATACCTCCTTCTGGGAGCAAACTAAGTTGTGCTCTGCTTTGTGCAGAGCAAAGGACTCAATGTCCTTTGCTTTTAAAAATATCTTTTACAGTTTCTAAAATAAAAATAAATGTAAAAATTAAATTAAGAAGTCTAAGGACTGGTTCAAAGGTAAGGTGTAAGGGATCTTTGTCATCTGAATATCCAAGTCCCTACAGCTAAGAGGGCTGGGGGCGGAGCATAAGCCACCTTAGTACAATATTCACTGGTAAATTGAGCACTGATAAGAATAGTTCCAACTGAAACAGCCCTTCCTGACGCTTATGTTCCTTCCTCCCCTTCAGCTCAGTGTCATAATCCGTCTCTTCCTGATTTTCAGATGAGGTATATCCAAAGGTATAATGCAAATGGAATGAAAATAATCACAGATCTCACAAGGATGTAGTATTGCATAAAGGCAATGAAAGCAGTGCTGAAAACCTGCTCACATCACAGCAGAGCTGTTGACATGAGTGGGACTAGCTAACAACCAAAGAGGTTAAAACTGACTAGGATGACGGCAGGATGGTTGCTTCCAAGAGGATGATCTAACTCCTAAAGGATTTAGAGAGGCTCTTGAAGGTTGTTGCAGAAATGACCCTCTCTGATCAGGCAGTGGAAAGTGTACTGTGCAACAAAGGATGTCCTTTCATGTTATTACACAATTCCAGAAATATTAGGAGGAGCATCCACAGTGATGGCTTAGTCTGCTCGAGCTGCCATAACAAAATACCACAGACTGGAGGGCTTAAACAACAGCAGTCTACTTTCCCACGGTTCTGGAGGCTGGAAGTCAAAGATCAAGGTGTTGGCAGCTTTGGTTTCTTCTGAGGCCTCTCTCCTTGGCTTGCACATGGTCTTCTCACTGTCCTCACAAGGTGCTCTGGTATCTCTTTCTCTTCTTATAAAGACAACAGTCATTGGATTAGGGCCCGACCCTTATGATCTCATTTAACATTAATTCCCCCAAAGGCCAAATACAATCTCATTGGTCTGGGGTTTGTTCTTGGTAGGCTGATTGCGGATAGAGGGACCACAACTTTTCGGCACAGTCCAAGGGTGTGCTGACAGTCAGAGGTCGGTTAATGACACACCAGGTGTCTCCTCTCCCTAAGCATGACCAAGCACCATGCTTCATTCGGGGCATTCCAAAGAGAAGGGTTCTCATCTTAAGGCCAGAGTACAGAAAGGCGTAAAACACCTTCTACTGCTCCTGGAAATAAGAAACCTATTCTTCCACCTTTGTTCTTTATGCAAATCTGTACAAGCACTTCCCTCTGTTCTTTACAAAGAGTCCAACATGGAAAAATAGCAATTTTGGTAGTAAAACTTCTCTACCAAAAATGATAGTTCAATAAAACTAGACCACTTAGCACTTTTATAATGAGTCTATTAAAACAGGTCTTTCAGGATAAAGCATTTAAGACCATGACTGTTCTAAATGACTTAAAAACAGAGTAAAAGCTAGGCACAACCAAAGCAGTATTGTGAATGGTTAACTGAATGAGGACCCACCATCTATACAATCAATCATTAATAAAGCCAAATATTTCAGGTTTATTCTGCAGTGACTGATTAAAATATATTAAATGGACATGGCTGAGCCACGTAGACATGGCTAAAGTACATGAATTATCTGGCAAATCTAAGTAGCCCCATCCAAGACTCCAAACGTGGGAATCGTCAGAAGTAGAATCAACGCTGCCCATGACGAGCACAGCACACATAAACAATACCGTCCCAGGGAAGGGTTGCCTGAATAGATTCATCTACGTGGCCCATGGTTATACTGCTGTGTAATAAGTTCTCTTAAGTGCGCAAGTTCCTTCCCCAAAATATCTCCTTTTCATTCCTCACTCTTTTATGGAAAAAAAAGAAAAAAAGAAAAAACTTTAACGTAATGGGCATGGCTATTGCACAATAATATGAATATACTGAACACTATTAAACTGTACCCTTAAAATGATTAAGATGGTAAATTTTATGTTATGTAGACTTTTTACTACAATTTAAATTCTTTTCAGTAAAATGCAAAAAAAAAAAAAGAAAAAACCAACAGAGAGAGAGAGAGAGAAAGCCATAGACTTTTGACCTATTCATATTTTCAGCTAAATCATAGGCCAAGTAGGACAACATAAGAGATGTAAAATCTAAATCTCAGGAATATTTCAATTTATACCCTTTGTTCAATGGAAATTTATTCCAAATATAATTGGTACAAACAGCAGCACATGGACAAATAGAGAATTTTTTGGTGCGTCTGATTTCTTTTTTTTTTTTGACTTCCATACTTTACACCTATTTGATGGAAGAGATCAGAGGAATTGTTTCACTTAATTTCACCCTTACTACTTGCAGTAGAGATGCCAAGACCACTGTTTTTTCAAATTTCATAATAATGGGAAATTTTCATTTATTGAGACAAATAGGGATGTTGGTACAATATGGTAGAAATATCTGATACAGATACAGCATATACAGTATATCATTGCTATAAATGAAAAAGAAAAAAATTCCTCATATTTACTTTGTGTATTTCCTTCTCCTCTTCATGTTCAAAGCTTCTGATTAGAGTTAATTAATGTATCAAGGTGTCCTCGAGTCCTGGTCACGCTTGTGCATGCACATGCCCACACATAACTACACACACGCACACAAATCCACATACACGCACACACAGTATTCATGGCTGATTTTACTATCAACAAAAAGGTCCAACAATCATCTTTTATTTTTTTCAGACCCAAGTGAAGGATGTTTTTGTTTGTGCATCAGATCCATTGATGAAGTCACCACAGCTCTGGGAATTACTCACTAGCTAAGCAGGCTTGCTGTGACACCAGGGGAATACGAAACATTGTTTTTTCCAGGAGTCACAGTAGCAGACACTACTCTGCTTGTTCTTATTTAAAGGTTGAAGAGAAGGGGACTCTTGGAAAATAAATTCTAAAAGATCTGAAAATCATAACAGCTTTACGTCTGCTTTAAAAAAACTTAAAACATATCTAAACACAATTAAATTTCTAACCCAGTTCATTACGTATTATTTATCCTTGTTTTTTTTTTTTCCAGTCAGCCTCATTCACCTCTTCCAGTGATGGAAGATTCACCTCTTCCAGGCATCTAACAACAAACGCTCTCAACTTCTAGCAAAAAAAGAATCTCTCTCAAGTCCTCTTAGAGAAGGTGGAGGCACTTCTTCTACCTCCATGCAAACCACTCAAGACGCAAGGAAGGTGACAAACCAACCTCCAAACCATAGTCACTGAAACAGGCTGACATACTTCGCATTAAAGAAGGCCATAAGCTCCAAACCATGATATAACTGTGTCAGGTCTGTGCTTACACCTAACTGATTCCCTTTAATACAACAGTTCATTGGAAGTACCTTCTACTCACAAATACTCATCACTGAAAAGTAAGCAACAAAGAGGGAGATTCATCTGGACACCAATTGTTTGCCTGGTACACGCCAAAATAACTTGTAATTTAGAATTGCTTGCTTTCACGTGTCTCCTGTCTTCTTTCTGACCTACTTCACATCCTTTTATTCCTCCAAGTGATTTATAAAGTTTAAGAGTTGCCGTGCCCTTTCTCTCAGGAAACACTAGCACATCCTCCAGAACAGTTAAAAAATAGATAATGATCCCCCTCATCGTCTCCCTGTTCTAGCTGAGTTCTGTTTGTCACCCACAGGGCCGTCAGCAAAGGCTCTCAGGAGATAGTCGTAAACAAGCAATTAACACACCCTCCAAAGCTGCGGTGTCTGCCCCACATGTCTCCTCCCCTCCCACTGGAGGCTTCTCCACCAAGCTCTGCTCAGACATGTGTGCTCCTGCCTTAAACTCTGAAGGCTAGAGGGCGAATCGTCATGACTCAGTAAAAGCTGCTTGCGTTGGGGAGGTGGCAGTGGGGACAGCAGTGAAAGAGAAGGGCAGTGTCCAGAAACAAGACCTCCACTCAAATTCACAGCTGGGTCACCACCTTTGTGGCCCTGGGAAAGTTGCTTAACCTCTCTAATTTCTTTCAGCTGTCAAATAGAGAATAAGTACAGGACAACTCACTGGTCACCCTGAGGATTACCCAGGACGGCATGTGAAGTTCTTCACTCGTTGCCTAGCTGATCATAGTAAAACCCCAATAGTTACTGTTTGCATGAACTCAGCCTCCTAAATAGATCTGTGAACGGGCTTAATAAATTGAACCATTTATGGACATTTCCTTGAGTTCCTCCAATTAAAGCTGTTATCAGTTTCCAATCAATTTAAATCAAATATTTAAAACCTGGCACAGCACCATCACCCTGGTCTGGCTCTTCTCCTAGGAAGCCTGCTCAACACCTGGTATCTTCAGGCTGCTGAGTCAAGGTTCTCTCATATTCTAACTTTGTCTCAAAGAAAAATGTCTGTCTCTATATCCTCCTTTTATGACAAAAGCCCTAAGACAAAGGTACAAACTCCAATGTTAAGAGTGTAAGTGTAATGCTTGTTCCCGGTTACCTGTCTAGATCTATTACATTAAGAGTGACCCCCAGCCATCCATCTTAAACCGCCCATGACACCAGAGAGTCACAACGAAAATATTTCACAAGATCTGGATGTATAAGATGTGTCGATTGTGGTGTCTTCCATGCCCACAGTTCTTCCTAAAGGCAGCAGCCTTAAATGACTGTATTCTTTTTTTTTATTTTTATTTTATATTGGAGTATAGTTGATTAACAATGTGTTAGTTTCAGGTGTACAGCAAAGTGACTCAGTAATACATATACACGTATCTATTCTTAGGTGACTGTATTCTGTTCTGCCGAAACTGCTACCTGGGCCAGGGAAGGGTAGTACCATGAGGTGGCCTGGGATCCGGGGCACAAGCCTGTCTCTTTAGAGACCTGAACTAGAAAATACTGGAGGAGTGAGATGGTGAGGTGCAGGATGAGAGGGAGAGTGGCTGGAGGGGCCACAATGAACCACAGATGCCTGGAGAACGTGACGAGAAAGGAAGAATCAGGAGGTCATGGGGACTGTCTGGAGGTGGTGCAGCCCAGAAGGGAAGGCAGGAAGCCGGCTGGCGGCAGCTTGCCCAGGCCCAGGGATGCTCGATTACATCACTCACAGCCTTCAAGTGAAGATCCAGAAACACCTGCTGCCATGGGCCCCAGCGCAGCAGTTCTGGATTCAGGATAAGCCCTCATGCTCCCAAGTGTGCCAAGCTCAGCCCCGGGTTCCCGTGCTCAGATTTCCACGAGCTTCGGTTTCGCTGACCGCCTGGGGTATGTGCTCATCTGAATGGATCTCTGTCCTTACGACCCAGAGTGTCACAGCATCCCGTGGGGATTTCCAATGTTACGGAGACTCCACCTTTTACTGCTGTAACTTATCCCTCAAAACATCCCCTGGTAAAGGAGACACTGGAAAATGGACCCCAAACAACTTCTATGACCGACTTTTATAACATACAGTTTTGTATTTCATTACAACATTCTTTCTGCATCATGTCACACTGCTCAGTAAAAGTCCTCCTTTACGACAGCATTCATTCATCAAAGAAGGGAAGGAGCTGCCTGCCTGTTTTGTTCCGTGTCAGGGGTGACGCTGGGCAGACGGAAATGAGCCCCATGGGAATAACTTTACAAGCTGCCTCTCTGCCCTTACGCTGAGGCTCCCCGCACAAACAAGCCCCCCGGCCCTCTGCACACGAGGTGGAAGAGAGCCATCTGCTTGGAAAGCACATGTTTCCGTCCAGCAGCCTGCCCTGAGCTAGCATGTCTCTCCATCCAGAGGGCTGCATCATATTATATTTTGCATAGCTCTGTTTTACTTATTTCAGGAGATGCCAAGTTCATGGAATGTTATAGTCTAAAAGTATTACCAACTATAAGATAAAGCATATTTTAAACATGTTCCCCAGGCCTGCATAGTGTACTATTTATGTGCAACAGTATAAATAAACAAAGTTTCAAAGATTAGAAATGTGCAGGGCTTCCCTGGTGGCGCAGTGGTTAAGAATCCGCCTGCCAATGCAAGGGACATGGGTTTGATCCCTGGTCCAGGAAGATCCTACATGCTGCAGAGCAACTAAGCCCGTGCGCCACAACTACTGAGCCTGCGCTCTAGAGCCCGCGAGCCACAACTACTGAAGCCTGTGCACCTAGAGCCCGGGCTCCACAACAAGAGAAGCCACCGCAATGAGAAGCCGGCGCACCGCAACGAAGAGTAGCCCCTGCTTGCTGCAACTAGAGAAAGCCCGAACAGCAACAAAGACCCAACGCAGCCAAAAATAAATAAATAAATGTATAAAAAAGAAATGTGCAAAAATGCATATAGAAATACTCTTGCTCCATGCTCTTTCTTTCGGGAACAAAAAGTCATGAGGGTAAATCGAGACTTGTATTTGTCTTTAAGAAAGGTAGTTTAATCTGAGACATTCAAAGGGACAATTAGGTCAGCTATCATGTATCAAAATCTTGGGCAAAATGCCAAGCATTTAACTTTAAAAACTGCATTGGAATTTGGATAAATATTTAAACTACTTTTATAAACACTGATAAAGCATGAAAGTATGAAAGTGGATTTTTTATTTGTTTCAAATAAATGGAATATATTGACATTAACCTGGCTAATACAACACATAGCTCTGCAAAAGTGTATCAGTTGAGGCAGATTGTTTTAGCTGCAAGAAACTAAAATCTTAACTCAAACCTGCTTAAGCCATTAAAAAGAAAAATCTCCCATAAGCAGAAGAACAGAGGTTGTGTAAATTGATAACGGGAACATCAAAAACCCGTCTCTCGGCTCTGCAGTCTCAGTGTTGGCTGCATCTTTAGATGTGTAGCAATATAGATTTAGCAGCTTTGTGCAACAGTCCAGAGGTGACAATGTCCAGAGGAAAAATATATATGATCCATTTTTGTAAATTTTTCTTTGGCTTTTTAGAAAATTTTTTATTCTGAAAAATTTCAAACGTATGGAAAAGTTACAAAAATTACACAGCCCATATATCCTTCACTGAAATTCATCAGTTGTTAACATAATTCCCCATTGCTTTGTCTCTCTCTCCATAATATATACATAATACTATTATTGCTGACCCATTTGAGAGTATGTTGCAGACATCATGATCCTTTACCCCTAAATACTGCAGCATCTCTCTCCTAACAACTGAAGAGTCTCATGTGTCATCTGTACTGAGTTGACTAGTGTCTCCCCCAAAATTCGTGTCCACCTGGAACCTCAGAATGTGACCTTATTTGTAAATAGGATCTCTGCAGATGCAATTAGGTAAGATGAGGTCATAATGGATTAGGGTGGGGCCTAAACCCAATGAGTAGGTGTCCTTCTACGGCCATGTGAAGACAGAGGCACACACGGAAAAGGCCGTGTGATGACAGAGTTTGCAGCGCTACGGCTGCGAGCCAAGGAAAGACAAGGATGGCCAGCAACCGCCAGAAGGCAGGAAGAGGCAAGGAAAGACCCTCCCCTGGAGCCTTCAGAGGGCACATGCCCTTCCCAACTCCTTGCTTTCAGACTTCCAGCCTCCAGAACTGTGACAGAACGCACTTCTGTTGTGTTAAGCCACCCAGTTTGTGGTCCTTGGTTACAGCAGCCCTAGGGAACTAATACATAAGCACAACACATTTATGAAGTTCAGGAAGTCTAACACTGATACAATGCTAGTATCTAATATACAATCTATATTCAAATTTCATAAAGTTTCCCAAAATGTCCTTCATAGCTTTTTTTTTTCCCCAAACCACGCTTCAATCTAGGATCACACATTGTGTTTAGATGCCATGCCTCCTCAACCTCTTTCAATCTGAACCTGTCCTTCAGCCTTTCGTCATCCTTCATCACGCTGATGGTTTGATGAGTACAGGTCAGTGGTGTGATACAGCAAATGAGATTGCTAGGATCCCCATCATACACAGGGTGTTTCTTTTACAGTTGCTCATGCTGTGCATGGTACCACCACCACCAGCCTCTCTGTCTATCCACCCTCCTCCTCACCACGGTAAAATTCCTACCCCTGTTGAAAGGCCCAAATAAAGGCCTACTCCCGCCATGAATCTCTTGCCCACTCCTGATTATATCATTTCTCCTGCTTCTTGAATTACATCCATAATAGTTACTATCTTAAGAGTTCATTTGACACTTAACGATAACTCGACTTTATTGTCATTCAACTTTTCCTAAGTATGCATCATATCTTACCAAAATCACCCTTACTGCTAGTACTATGTACTCAATATGTACATTACTTGAATTTAATTTAATTAACATTTTCAGTAATTTATTACACAATTAAATACTTGGTACTCTCATTAACGGACTTTTCCTGTTCTTCCTGCTTGACTTGGGTATAGCGGCAAAAGAAAGTAATGAAGAGCAGATCTTTCCATCTCAGAAAAGTCAGCAATTATAAATCAGTAATTATTTCCATGAGAACAATTACGCTTCCAGGTATACAGCTGATGTTTCCTCATTAGGAGAAAGCACTCCAGAGAATAGACTATGACTCATAGATAATAGGGAAGGTGGTTTTATTATCAGTGATTGCATTGAAAAGCTATATGATCCTGTTATTCATAGAATAAGGAAAATGAAGGAATTAGAGTCAAGCCTCACTTATTCGTACTTACGTTATTGAAAGCCTATCTGACTAAAATAGAGAAGTCTGATTTATATAATGTTTCTGAGGAAACAGTTTGATTCTTTCAAGTATAAAGAGTTATTTTTTAAAAGCCAATTCATAATGAATTGCTCAAATGAAATCTTGCTTTAATAAATATATAAGAAGGGGCTGTAATTAGCAGATCAGAGCCAGAAACATGAATCAAACAGAAGACTAATTTAGTTCAGAATCAGATCTGGGAATGCTTTGACATCCTAGTTTTATTCCAGTTTCATACTTTCCGAAAATATAAAATTGGTTCATTAGGTGGTTTTGCTTTTCCTTTTAAAACTGAATTAACAGTTCCTTTCTGGTTCAAAATATGGTTCAATTTCCTAAGTCAAAGAAAGCTTCAGCATCTTCTTCTTAGCCTGTGCACTGGCATCGCTTATGCTGGAAATTGCAGACTCTGTACCTAAATAAGAGCTTTACTGTGCTTGCAGGTAAGTCATCTTGCTCCCCTTCTGCTTTTGTTTCCTTTATTCTTATTACTTGATCCCTTTTCATGCTTTCATGATGCATACAAAAGTAAGCATCACTCTAGCCCTTTTTGTATTATCACAAATAACTGAATCTTCCAACCTGGGATTAATCTTTTCATCCTCTACAATCCCAAAGCATCTCTAGGACTCTGATCTTACTTTTCACTCAAAACTTGGATACTTGGTCTTGGAAAAAAGTTCTTTCTGATCCAGGGATGGATTTCAGTGATGAGTCCCCAACAGAGAAATAAGCACTAAATCACATTCAGTTACATATATATCTATTGAGACTCCTCTCCTCATTGCCTGTCTAGTTATGCTTATTCTCATATACAGCAAGAACTGTTTAAAACCTTCTAATTAAATAAGCACAATGAAGACTTCCTACCTTCACAAACTTCAAGGTTTAGTTTGACTGAGCAGATAAAAGTTTTGCTAATATGTCAGTAAGTCTAGGGTGTGGTCCTCACGAGTCTATGCTGTTTTAAAAATGGAAAACAAATGGAGATGACCAGCATGTCAACCATACTGTCTATCAGTTTCCTCCTTTATGAAGTTCAAGGCTCAGTGTCTCAGGCTAATTCAGGTTCTTCATGAACAGCCAAAGCCTTTAGAGCAAGTTACTGTACTCTTCCACTGTGACGCCCCCAAATCGCCCCGTGAGAGACCTGTCAGGACGACACATGACAGTCTGCAGCTTATATTGGCCTTTTTTTGGTCTTTGGCCCTGTGCACAGGACTCAGCTATGCTTCAGGCTCAGTGAGCCCACACTCACCCTGGAATCTGCTGTTTATATAGAGTCTCAGCCAAAAACTATAGTTGAAGGAAGATCAGCAAGAATGATCTCCCAATGGATCAAAAAACATTTCAGAGTGTAAAACCAGAATGTGTTCTGGTTCTCTTTCTTCTTAACTTTTAACATATTGATTTAAAATCACAACAGAGAACAGAGAGATAAGTCATCTCCAGACAACGTGTTTTTAGTTTCACTACTTGGACAGACAATGGGCTTCTCTCTGGAACTATCAGGAAGAATGACCACCGTTTGAATATTCTAAGCTCAAAAATCATAGTTTTGGGAAGTTGTCCTCCAATATTAACTGGCTTATAACCAGCAACTCATTTCGGGGTACATTTTGCAACGAATTTATGGGGAGGCTTTTGCAGGTAATAAAATTAGACATATGAACTGGTAAAGTTTTTTGTGGTTGAAATGAGTCATTAATCCTGCTCTGAAACTGTCCTGGCTAAATTCATCACAGCCATGTATTTCCACCCCTATGAAACTGCTTTTATTGAGGGGTGCTTTGGAGAAATCCCCTCTGCTTATACTGAGGGAAGCTATAAGAAATGGCCACATGAAACTTACTCCATACCTGTGATTATTCTTAAAACTAGTATCAGAGCATCACAAGATAAAGGCCTTACTCGGAGGATAAAGGTACTGACCCTTCATTGAAAAATGTCATTATTTACATTCAGAATCCATAATGATGAAAGCATATTAGAAAAAGAACATGAAGAAGAGGGATTTCTCCAACTCTTAATTACCATAATTCATGAATTCTAAATCCCCACGTATTGTAAGATGCACCATTATTTTACGAACTAAGAAAGAAATAAAAGCTGTCAATTAAATTATGCCACAATGCCTTATCACTTCAAATTTTTGTTTCACACCTAGTAAGAGAGTTCTTTTATACACAGATTTTTATCAGATATCACCTTTGTACTTAAGTAAAAAGGAAAACATCAGAAAAAAATGAATTAGTTAAGTATCCCTAACACTTTTTTACATTCAGAATCCAACTTCGGATTATGTTTTGACTCCAAACCATCCAGTTCCACGTCTTTCCACACAATATTACCTCTGTGCCATCAAAAGCATTGATGACACAACATCTGTAAGACTGCTCCACTACTGTCACCGGGATTTCCTTCCAAGCTGCTGATACGCACGCTGCACACTTGCTGCTGGTCCTCTGGATGTCCATGCGTGCAAAGGCAATCACAAGTACATCACAACTGCTGCATGGCTGAAAGCTGCTGTCAGACACCATTGACTATAAGAAGCAATCCTGTTTCCAGAATTATTATAATGGAAACATGTGTTCCTTAGAACCAATGCAATGTGGTAGTTTTGCGACCTTGCACAAGTCCCTTAGCCTAGATTTCATCTGCTAATCGAAAGGAGCATCCTTGATCAGCAGGAAAGGCTCCCAGGGCTTTAAGATTCTGTGACTTTATTTGTACTGCTTTGTTTATTAGGTAGTTAGGTTCGAAACAATCAATAGGATGCTTTTAGACTATTTGAAAACAATTTGAGAATAGAGAGAGGTCCAAATTTCTCCTGCTCCCTTCATTTGGCACTACCTGATGAGACCTACAGATTACTTCTGGATGCCTTTACCCAAACCTAGGCTGCAATGCACAGATTTTAACTTAAGTATATCTACTCAACTGGTTTTTAAGAAAGCACAGCACCTAGAGGGGAAGGAGACAGGTACCAATGCCCATTTATTAGAAGGAAAACCATGTCTTTCATAACCAAACTGAACATGGGTTCCAGTCACAGGCCTACTACTTACCAGCTCTGTTGAGTTTAGACAATTATACAATGCCTCTGTGACTCCCTCAAAGTCCTCCTATGTAAATGAAGGTGAACATTCATGCCTCAGTTTATGTGAAGGAATACACATCTGGTATAGCATCTAGCACCACGTATAGTCAATAAACGTTCCCTTCAAGGATATGAATTCTGTTGAATTCTTCCCTAAATCCTAGACCCACAATTATTTGTAAAGTTGCCTTGATTAATGCATTGCTTCCTACTCAATGACCAAAGGAGAGGGGAGCAGGCTTTGAATTTCTATACTCTTAAAAATGTTTGTCACGCTCATGAAGATAAGCAGTATCCCTTCTTTCATATCAGCTAATTTATTTGGGATCTTTTTATTTTCTCATGAAAGTCAGAGAGTTTAGTACCTTCTAAATATCACAGCTATATGAAAATGGTACACTACTTTAATAAAATTATGTTATGCAAGAAATCACCAAAGCCACTGCTGCCCCACCAGCCATCCCATGGCAAGAACCTGTGCTAACTTTGAACTCCTGGGGCCCCATAGGGCCAAGTTTTTGAAAACTATGTTTGTCTTCTCACCTTATGAAACATTTTGCCTGCTTCTGTCCGTTTCAATTTTGATTACCAAAAAACCCACTAGTTCAACTTTCTGCCATAATTGCAGTCTATCAAAAAAGTTCTATTTATTGTAAGCATACAACTACTCTCAAATCCAATTCACCATAGCACAAAAGTGATAAAAATCATGGTGTTTGTTCTATTGTGATAATGACTTATTTACTTGTTTCTAAAAATTCTGTTTGCAATCAGGAATGCCACCTGTGGGTTTAAAACAGGAAACAAGAAATAGAGGTTTTAAAACCACGCAAATGTGCAAGATAATGATTAAAAGTAATAACCATCTGAAAGTATTGAGGATTGAGAGAGACATGGAATTCACTGTCCCTGAGGGTCCCCACAATGAGCTGACAGGATTCCCCTGGCCACAATTCATGACTCCATAGTGAATAGCAATAGTTAATCAAGAAAGCAGAGGCTGTTTCTTTAAAACATGGGTTTTAGTACATGGAGATGCAAATGAGGCTCACTTTGATAACCCTTGCACGTGTGTAAAAACACATGCAAGAAGTGCACAGTCATTCCTTTCAGAATGACATTTTATAAACCAATCTTGCAAAGTAAGAAGGAAAACTGCCAGAATTTTTGGACGTGTATTGGCAAGGAACAATATGATATAAAGCTCAATCAAGCAAACAAAGAAAAAGATTGCTCAAAGCTGCCTTCAAGATTGGATACAGAATCTCTTCAGAAGGAAAAACTCACATGTTGAGAGATAATTTGTTGAAGCTCTAGACTGAAGATGTGGTCAAAACAGTCTCAAGGGGGGAAAAAAAAAAAAAAATATATATATATATATATATACATATAAAAGAATAACCAAGTTGAAAAAGGCGTCATTTTTGAATGACACTATTACAGGATGTTTCAATGTGCTTGAAAGACATACCTACCTTCCATATTCAAGATGAAAGTCTATAAAATGAGCAGTTAGGCCTCCAGGCCCCCATCCCGACATTGCAGTTAAGCCACCACTGCTCCCCCAAACCCTACAGAAGATACAAGGCTGGACTCAGGAGAAACTGAGTCGGTGACACCAGCAAAGAAAACGTACAAATGGGAATGGAGATCTACACTGAGAGATTGAGTGTTTGAGAGCTGAGTGATGAGACCCCTCTCACCTAATCCCCTTCCTCACCAGATCCAGAATGTTAGAGCAAAGCTGCCATCCCCCATTTTCTCCAGGCAGAAGACTAGAAAAACTGAACCAGAGAACTGTGGAATTTCAAAATACTGGGAACAGAAACAAGATATTAAACTGCACCCTGAAAATGGAAAACTGGGCACACACAGAAAAGTGGGAATCAGAACGCCACTGGACTTCTTGACATTGATACTGGAAGCCTAAGAACAAAGAAATAATGCCTCCAAAACTGCAAGTGAAAATTTTCTTCCTAGAATTCTCAAATGATCCTCATTTTAGCAAAAAAAAAAAACAAAAAAAAAAAGACAAACATATATACTTGTGCGTAAGTACACACAGCAAAAGAAAAATAGAAAGAAAGGACATAAACAAAAATGTTAAAATAAGAGAGAAAAAATAATTGTTAAATAGCTGGTTAGATATTAAAATTCATCTCAGTGTTTCTCTCATGGTTGGAAGAAAGCCAACACAATGAGTTCTGTCATCTCATTATCTCTTTGGTGTATTTACAATGATGATGTCTCTGAAGACATTTATCCTCAAAATTCTTTAGGTAAAACCATCTGGTGAAGAAATCTTAAATAAGATGTATGAGTTTTCAGCTAGGCTGATACTGACACATATCGATATGTCAGCAAATTTGGACAAACTGATGAAAAGAAAACCTTTTTATGACTATCAGTCACTGCATCGTTCACTCCTTAATGAATCTGACACCCAATTAGCTCAGCATATTCAAAAGGACAGTTAAAATTATTCTTAACATATATGCATCATAAATTGAATACTTCTATGGCAAATCTGTAAGGCACAGGTAAGTGGCTTTTATGTTGGCTTGGCAAGAAGGCACTAGTCGAATTTCTGAATGCAGGGTTTATTTCTTATTTTTCATCATAGGGAAAAAATCCTATATTCATTAAAAAATCCGGATAAGCTGAATGAATTCACTCTTCACTTTAAAGAAGCAGTAGTCCACAGAGTTGGCTACTTTAACAGACTTTTACTCAAGTAACAACTGAAACGTGAAAAAGAACAACAAAGCTGAATGTTTTTGCCACACGAGACAAGACAGCTGCAATTAAAATGAAGTTTGAAAGTTGGATGAAAAGTATAAGGATTATTTGGGACATTTAGTTCATTTACATGTGATAAAAATGAAAACATTAATGATAAAATTAAAAATATGATCATCAGTAATCTCTTGGCATTGAGAGGCCTTTCCTTCCCTAAAATAGAGAGAGAGAGAGAGAGAAAGAAGGCACTATCAATTGACCAAAGACCCTCTGAATAATGATTTACTCCTTTAATAAGAAGAAGTATGCCCTCAATACTGCATCCCACCACCCTCTTCAGCAATATTTTAAGCCTTTCTTCCAAATGATTATGATTCCAAATGATTACTATTTATATGTATCTGGGTATCAGAAAACAAGACCAAAGGAAAGGCTTGGACCATGAAACTGACTTTTGACATCGGCTTTCCTCAGTTCAACTCAATTTTCCAAAATTAGTAAAATTCAATTAAATACCATCTTTCTGTTTAACTAAGACCCAAAGGAAGCATTTTTGTTTTTGTTTTCTGAATGGTTATTAACTTCAAATATTAATCTATTATTAAAAGGACTGTGTAAATATCATAAAAGTATTATCCAAAATTTGCATAAACCTTTAAGATAAAACACAAGACTTCAAAGAAATTCCACTTGTTCTCCCCTCTCAGGAGCCCTCCAGGTGTTTCCATTTACACCCCTCTGTTGCAGGGGACTCAGGTAGAAGGTGGCTTGGAAAAATGAAATTCCCTCATTGCGTACCTTCCATTATCCCAATACTTATCCCAATAACTGAGGGGCACAGAGGAAAGTAAAACATAAATGACTTGATGGAAGCCCCTTCAAACATTCATTAATCAAAAAAGGAGCATTTAACTTTTTACCTCGTAGAACATAGATTATACCTTCCCTCACAAACTTATTCATTCGTTCCTATTAAATTAAAATGTACTGCAGGCTTAATGTGTGTCCCAATTTGTGAGATCTTTGTATTCTCTGAAGGTTCCCTAGAACAGAACAGGTTAATTTCTTCCTTCCTTCCTTCCTTCATTCAGACAATATTTATTGAATACCTTTTGCAATGAACATAGGTTTCTGCCTATGTTCAGTATCTCGGAGGGAACAACTGCTCCCCCTTTATCAGTTCATGGGGTTCAAGGGAGGCTGACTCCTCCCACTTCCAGCTGTCCCTACAGGGACGCCTTCTCCCAAGCCCAGCCTAGTTTCAGAAATGGGTATTTGACCCAAACAAAGCTAATGAGAGCCCCCCCGCCCCCAGGGCTTTTGTTGGGACAGTTAGAAGGAGACAACCTCTTATTTCTGGGCTTAGTTGTCTAGAGCTGCTGGTTCCTCTAATTGCCTCCCCATGGAGAGAGCCTGCCTGGGAATGAAGCCAACGCAGAAGGAAGCACAACGGAAAGATGGAAAGAAAGGAAGTCTTGGTGACATCATCCGTCCACCTGTATCCAGGCACGTCTGAAGGACTGCACTTCACCACTGCATTTTTATTATATGAGCCAACGAAGTCTGCTTAATGTTTATTTTACACCAGTTTGAGTTACGTTTCTGTCACTTGCAACCAAAGGGTCACTAATACACCAAGCCCAGGACTGGGCACTGTGCCAGCCTGTGGGGCTATAACAGCAAATGAGACAAGTGAGTGGGTATCTGTGTGGTTTCCATGACCAGAGAACGAATAGGGACAACAGAATGTCCAGTTAAGAGAGAAGGCTTCACAATCGGTCATAGCCAAGTCCAGGTCTAGCTGTGCTATCCACTGGATATGGGACCTTGGATGGTCCCTAACTAGACCTACCTCACAGGCTTGTCTTAAGAATTACATGAGATTCTCTATGTCAGTCACTTAGGTCAGTAACATGCACATATGAAATGCCCAAAAACACTATTATTATTAGCAAGGGAAACGTGACTAAATTCCTCAATGGCCAGTCCACGTCATCTGATCAGAGATTTCAGTCCTCTTACATACCATCCTTCCTTGCACTGGAGCAAACACACCCAGAGTCATGTCTATGCTCTAGGAAACACTGCTCTTCACCAGCCCAGAGACTATGAGCTTGCTGTCCAGTGTTGTTTGGGGTGCACTCTATCACAACGAGGTTGTCACACCACACCCAGGAGAATATCTAGGGCACTGTTTTATCACCCCGCCTACAAAGAATGTGCAGGGACACATGGGGGCAACATACGCACACAGGATGGCTGTTGTAAGAAGGAACCAGAGGACTCACATATTCTCTCACCTCTACGTGACCTTTAATAGAATTTCTATTTTTGGATTTAGGTCAGCCTGCTTTCCAACTTCAGGTTGCAGACGTGGGAAGAATCCTTCTTTCCTGTGATTACAAACTAAGTGCCTAGATCCTGAGGGGGAAGACACTACTATACACATGCACAAATACACATGCATATACACATACACACATATAATTTGTGTGTATATATGTATATGTGTATCTATACATTAAAATATATATAAATAGATGTGTGTGAATATATGTATATGTATGTATGTGGAATTCTGTAGAACTGGCTCCCAACACCTAAAAGCTTAAAATAAAAGCAGTTTTAAAATGGTAACCACTAGACCCCAACCTCCCTGCAGCAACTTTGACTCATCAACCTTCTGGGAACAGTGTTAACTATGCCACGCTCAAAGATCCATCAAGGTAACGCCCACTCTAACACCCAGAGGATGACAACCATATTTTGGGATGCCTGCATTTTAATTCACGTGGCTTGAACTCCCTCAACCCGAATTCACCATGTTTCATTACGTCATCATACAACCTGCAACTAGTTCCTGCACTGCCTGTCCTCACGTGCTCACGTTTGGCTTGGGATGAAATCATAATAATACTAATAACACTTCCAACAATCACTGCCACCATTCACTGGGCTTCTTATGTGCCAGAACCTGGAAAAGGAGACCAGAGAATTCCAACCTCACCATACAGCTCCATAGTCTTTCTGCTCCTAGCCTCACCACAATGGTAGCTGTATCATTTATGTGATTGTTGCTTTAATGTCTGGCTCTCCCACTAAACCATAAGCTCCAAGGGATCAAGAACCTTTTCTCTTTTACTCACCCCTTAAATCCCAGCACCTAGCACAGTCCCTGACACACAGTAGAGACTCAATGAGTATTTGCTGAATGAATACATAAATGAATGTGCAGACAGTGATACTGAGATTATAAAGAAACAGATTAGGTCACACAGCTATTTAACTAGTGGCAGAATGTCAGCCCAGGTGATCCTACAGCAAACTCCTTCCTCTGTGTAAAGCTTCTTATGTATCTGACTCTTCAGTAATTCAAATTAATCTTATAATAGAAAGTGTACCAAAGTAACCAATTACCATCATATCAAATGATGTTTTAATTTAAATAAGCTTTATTCATATTCTGGTGTTTTAATTTAAATAATTAAATTATTAATCACTGTACTTCTTACAGTGAGCTTATAATAATGACAAAGGTGCAAAGTACAAATAAACACACACTTCATAAGACAATTCTAAACCACCCAAACCTCCCTTAAGGTCTGAAAAACGACACAGCTGTTTGTGACAAGGACATTCTCTCAGGGGAAACGTTGCCTGAATGTGATTACCTGGAAATGACATCATGATTTATAGCACAATATTCTAAATTCTAAAGCTGTAATTTGTAATGAATCAGACAATATCCATATGGGACCTGGTTTCCTCTTAATTGGGGTTATCTGCATTATCCACTTTGTTCTAATTTTTTTATTAAAAAAAACTCTCCTGCAAAACATGAAATGCAGACTCCAAGTCACAGTAATTAAAAAATGAATACACAGAGAGTTAGAAAGAAGAATATTTTACAGAGTGTTTTCCTGAATTCTCTAGAATTGTATGATGTCTATTGTAGATAATCCAGAAAACATGACTCATTTTTTAAAAACTTTTTTTTTAACATCTTTATTGGAGTATAATTGCTTTAAAATGGTGTGTTAGTTTCTGCTTTATAACAAGGTGAATCAGCTATACATATACATATACCCCCATATCTCCTCCCTCTTGCGTCTCCCTCCCACCCTCCCTATCCCACCCCTCTAGGTGGACACAAAGCACCGAGCTGATCTCCCTGTGCTATGCGGCTGCTTCCCACTAGCTATTTTACATTTGGTAGTGTATATATGTCCATGCCATTTTCTCACTTCGTCCCAGCTTACCCTTCCCACTCCCCGTGTCCTCAAGTCCATTCTCTATGTCTGCGTCTTTATTCCTGTCCTGCCCCTAGGCTCTTCAGAACTTTTTTTTTTTTAATTCCATATATATGTGCTAGCATATGGTATTTGTTTTTCTCTTTCTGACTTACTTCACTTTGTATGACAGACTCTAGGTCCATCCACCTCACTACAAATAACTCAATTTTGTTTCTTTTTATGGCTGAGTAATATTCCATTGTATATATATGCCACATCTTCTTTATCCATTCATCTGTCGATGGACACTTAGGTTGCTTCCATGTCCCGGCTATTGTAAATAGAGCTCAATGAATATTGGGGTACACGTGTCTTTTTGAATTATGGTTTTAAGAGCGTGTATGCCCAGTAGTGGGATTGCTGGGTCATATGGTAGTTCTATTTTTAGTTTTTTAATGAACCTCCATACTGTTCTCCATAGTGGTTGTATCAATTTACATTCCCACCAACAGTGCAAGAGGGTTCCCTTTTCTCCACACCCACTCCAGCATTTATTATTTTTTTGATGATGGCCATTCTGACTGGTATGAGGTGATACCTAATTGTAGTTTTGATTTGCATTTCTCTAATGGTTAGTGATGTTGAGCATCCTTTCGTGTGTTTGTTGGCAATCTGTATATCTTCTTTGGAGAAATGTCTATTTAGGTCTTCTGCCCATTTTTGGATTGGGTTGTTTGTTTTTTGATACTGAGCTGCATGAGCTGCTTGTATATTTTGGAGATTAATCCCTTGTCAGTTGCTTCATTTGCAAATATTTTCTCCCATTCTGAGAGTTGTCTTTTCGTCTTGTTTATGGTTTCCTTTACTGTGCAAAACCTTTTAAGTTTCATTAGGTCCCATTTGTTTATTTTTGTTTTTATTTCCATTTCTCTAGGAGGTGGGTCAAAAAGGATCTTGCTGTGATTTATGTCATAGAGTGTTCTGCTTATGTTTTCCTCTAAGAGTTTTATAGTGTCTGGCCTTACATTTAGGTCTTTAATCCATTTTGTGTTTATTTTTGTGTATGGTGTTAGGGAGTGTTCTAATTTCATTCTTTTACATGTAGCTGTCCAGTTTTCCCAGACCACTTATTGAAGAGGCTGTCTTTTCTCCATTGTATATTCTTGCCTCCTTTATCAAAAATAAGGTGACCATATGTGTGTGGGTTTATCTCTGGGCATTCTATCCTGTTCCATTGATCTATATTTCTGTTTTTGTGCACTACCATACTGTCTTGATTACTGTAGCTTTGTAATATTGTCTGAAGTCTGGGAGCCTGATTCCTCCAGCTCCATTTTTCTTTCTCAAGATTCTTTGGCTAGTCAGGGTCTTTTGTGTTTCCATACAAATTGTGAAATTTTTTGTTCTTGTTCTGTGAAAAATGCCATTGGTAGTTTGATAGGGATTGCATTGAATCTGTAGATTGCTTTGGGTAGTAGAGTCATTTTCACAATGTTGATTCTTCCAATCCAAGAACATGGTATATCTCTCCATCTGTTTGTATCATCTTTAATTTCTTTCATCAGTGTCATAGTTTTCTGCATACAGGTCTTTTGTCTCCTTAGGTAGGTTTATTCCTAGTTATTTTATTCTCTTTGTTGTAATGGTAAATGGAGTGTTTCCTTAATTTCTCTTTCAGATTTTTCATCATTAGTGTATAGGAATGCAAGAGATTTCTGTGCATTAATTTTGTATCCTGCAACTTTACCAAATTCATTGATTAGCTCTAGTAGTTTTCTGGTAGCATCTTTAGGATTCTCTATGTATAGTATCATGTCATCTGCAAACAGTGACAGCTTTACTTCTTCTTTCCAATTTGGATTCCTTTTATTTCTTTTTCTTCTCTGATTGCTGGGGTTAAAACTTCCAAAACTATGTTGAATAATAGTGGTGAGAGTGGACAACCTTGTCTTGTTCCTGATCTTAGAGGAAATGGTTTCAGTTTTTCACCATTGAGAATGATGTTGGCTGTGGGTTTGTCATATATGGCCTTTATTATGTTGAGGTAAGTTCCCTCTATGCCTACATTCTGGAGGGTTTTTATCATAAATGGGTGTTGAATTCTGTCGAAAGCTTTTTCTGCATCTATTGAGATGATCATATGGTTTTTCTCCTTCAGTTTGTTAATATGGTTTATCACATTGATTGATTTGCATATATTGAAGAATCCTTGCATTCCTGGAATAAACCCCACTTGATCATGGTGTATGATCCTTTTAATGTGCTGTTGGATTCTGTTTGCTAGTATTTTTTTGAGGATTTTTGCATCTATGTTCATCATAGATGATGATGAACATCATTGATGTTCCATTGATCTATATTTCATCTACAATTGGCTTGTAGTTTTCTTTTTTTTTGACATCTTTGTCTGGATTTGGTGTCAGGGTGATGGTGGCCTCGTAGAATGAGTTTGAGAGTCTTCCTCCGACTGCTCTATTTTGGAAGAGTTTGAGGAGGATAGGTGTTAGCTCTTCTCTAAATGTTTGATAGAATTCACCTTTGAATCTATCTGGTCCTAGGCTTTTATTTGTTGGAAGATTTTTAATCACAGTCTCAATTTCAGTGGTTGTGATTGGTCTGTTTATATTTTCTATTTCTTCCTGCTTCAGTCTCGGAAGGTTGTGCTTCTCTAAGAATTTGTCCATTTCTTCCAGGTTGTCCATTTTATTGGCATATAGTTGCTTATAGTAATCTCTCATGAGCCTTTGTATTTCTGCAGTGTCAGTTGTTACTTCTCCTTTTTCATTACTAATTCTATTGATTTGAGTCTTCTCCCTTTTTTTCTTGATGAGTCTGGCTAATGGTTTATCAATTTTGTTTATCTTCTCAAAGAACCAGCTTTTAGTTTTATTGATCTTTGCTATCATTTTCTTCATTTCTTTTTCATTTATTTCTGATCTGATCTTTATGATTTCTTTCCTTCTGCTAACTTTGGTGTGTTTTGTTCTTCTTTCTCTAATTGCTTTAGGTGTAAGGTTAGGTTGTTTATTTGAGATGTTTCTTGTTTCTTGAGGTAGGATTGTATTGCTATAAACTTCCCTCTTAGAACTGCCTTTGCTGCATCCCATAGGTTTTGGGTCGTCGTGTTTTCATTGTCATTTGTTTGTAGGTATTTTTTGATTTTTTTTTTTATTTCTTCATTGATTTCTTGGTTATTTAGTAACATATTGTTTAGCCTCCATGTGTTTGTATTTTTTACAGATTTTTTCCTATAATTGATATCTAGTCTCATAGCATTGTGGTCAGAAAAGATACTTGATACGATTTCAATTTTCTTAAATTTACCAAGGCTTGATTTGTGACCCAAGATATGATCTATCCTAGAGAATGTTCCATGAGCACTTGAGAAGAAAATGTATTCTGTTGTTTTTAGATGGCATGTTCTATAAATATCAATTAAGTCTATCTTGTTTTTGTATCATTTAAAGCTTGTGTTTCCCTTTTTATTTTCATTTTAGATGATCTGTCCGTTGGTGAAAGTGGGGTGTTAAAGTCCCCTACTACTATGACTGTGTTACTGTCAATTTCTCCTTTTATGGCTGTTAGCATTTGCCTTATGTATTGAGGTGCTCCTATGTTGGATGCATAAATATTTACAATTGTTCTATCTTCTTGGATTTATCCCTTGATCATTATGTAGTGTCCTTCTCTGTCTCTTGTAATAGTCTTTATTTTAAAGTCTATTTTTTCTGATATGAGAATTGCTACTCCAGCTTTCTTTTGATTTCCATTTGCATGGAATATCTTTTTCCATCCTCTCACTTTCAGTCTGTATGTGTCCCTAGGTCTGAAGTGGGTCTCTTGTAGAGAGCATATGTACGGGTCATGTTTTTGTATCCATTCAGCCAGTCTATGACTTTTGTTTGGAGCATTTAATCCATTTACATTTAAGGTAATTATCGATATGTATGTCCCTATTACCATTTTCTTAATTGTTTTGGGTTTGTTTTTGTAGGTCCTTTTCTTCTCTTGTGTTTCCCACTTAGAGAAGTTCCTTTAGCATTTCTTGTAGAGCTGGTTTGGTGGTGCTGAATTCTCTTAGCTTTTGCTTGTCTGTAAAGGTTTTAATTTCTCCATCAAATCTGAATGAGATCCTTGCCGGGTAGAGTAATCCTGCCTGTATGTTTTTCCCTTTCATCACTTTAAATATGACCTGACACTCCCTTCTGGCTTGCAGAGTTTCTGCTGAAAGATCAGCTGTTAACCTTATGGGGATTCCCTTGTATGTTATTTGTTGTTTTTCCCTTGCTGCTTTTAATACTTTTTCTTTGTATTTAATTTTTGATAATTTGATTAATATGTGTCTTGGCGTGTTTCGCCTTAGATTTATCCTGTATAGGACTCTGTGCTTCCTGGACTTGATTGACTATTTCCTTTCCCATATTAGGGAAGTTTTCAACTACAATCTCTTCAAATATTTTCTTAGTACCTTTCTTTTTCTCTTCCTCTTCTGGGACCCCTATAATTCAAATGTTGGTGCGTTTAATGTTGTCCCAGAGGTCCCTGAGACAGTCCTCAATTCTTTTCATTCTTTTTTCTTCATTCTGCTCTGTGGTAGTTATTTCTACTTTTTTATCTTCCAGGTCACTTATCCATTCTTCTGCCTCAGTTATTCTGCTATTGAGTCCTTCTAGAGAATTTTTAATTTCATTTATTGTGTTGTTCATTCATCATTGTTTATTTGCTCTTTAGTTCTTCTAGGTCCTTGTTAAACATTTCTTGTATTTTCTCCATTCTATTTCCAAAATTTTGGATCATCTTTACTATCATTACTCTGAATTCTTTTTCAGGTAGACTGCCTATTTCCTCTTCATTTGTTTGGTCTGATGGGTTTTTATCTTGCTCCTTCATCTGCTGTGTGTTTCTCTGTCTTCTCATTTTGCTTAACTTACTGTGTTTGGGGTCTCCTTTTCGCAGGCTGCAGGTTTGTAGTTCCCATTGTTTTTGGTATCTGCCCCCAGTGGCTAAGGTTAGTTCAGTGGGTTGTGTAGGCTTCCTGGTGGAGGGGACTGGTGCCTGTGTTCTGGTGGATGAGGCTGGATCTTGTCTTTCTGGTGGGCAGGACCACGTCCAGTGGTGTGTTTTGGGGTGCCTGTGACCTCATTATGATTTTAGGCAGCCTCTCTGCTAATGGGTGGGGTTGTGTTCCTGTCTTGCTAGTTGTTTGGCATAGGGTGTCCAGCCATGTAGCTTGCTCTCATTGAGTGGAGCTGGGTCTTAGCTTTGAGGTGGAGATCTCTGGGAGATCTTTCACCATTTGATATTATGTGGAGCCGGGAGGTCTCTGGTGGATCAATGTCCTGCACTCAGCTCTCCCCGCTCAGAGGCACAGGCCTGACACCCGGCCAAAGCACCAAGTCCTTGTCAGCCACACGGCTGGTGTAACTATTCTCAGCATGACTAATTTCAACCTGATGTCACAGAGCTGCAGTGGTGTGTTATCAAGCAAAGCCTTAATAACCTCAATCAGCACTCCCTAATGCTTTCATTGATTTTTGCTGAACTCTTGCATCACCAGCCAACCTATGCTTGCAATTCCGTCATGATTTGACAGTACCAGACTTAGTGCTGACATAATTGACTCCTGAGGCCGCCATGAGAGCTAAAAACTCTATTGCTACATTTTTGGTGGCACTTTTTGTCCTTTGAAAAATATGGAATAAAATTATTAGCACTACATAATCAATATTCCATAAAATATCAGGAAAAGGTTAATAACAATATATATTTTAAGCCCTCCCCCTATTTTTAATGTCTGTGTCATACCAACCTGATGGTTCACCCCAAATGTACCCTTTGAAGGATGTACATTTGAAGGTGTAGGATCTAATCTGTACTTCAATTAGGACCTGAAATGAAGGGCGTTTATTTTTGTTTGTATTTTTGGCTCAGTCCAACAAGAATGAAATTATGATGTTATGTGTTATTAAAGTGTAGACTGTTTAGCTCAGTTTTTAAAATGTGATTTTATTTGGCGGACTCCAAGTATTCAAAGGCATTTTAGCCGATGCTGGATCATCCCTGGGAAAATGAAGTCCTAGATGAGAAAGTAAAAAAGAGACCTGGGCACACATACTATGTGGGCATGAAAGACACTCAGAAACAGCTGTAAGGATAGAGTAGATATTCACTTGGAGCTTTTGGCTAAAACATGATAACTTAAGCTTGGAGAAAATAAAGGCACCTTAGTATAGAGAGGTGCTTGCAAAGTAAGAACCTGTATCCTAAACGGCAATGAGAAGAAGTAGAACAAAAGGGACCAGAAGCTGGGTTGGGGGAGGGAGGTGGAACAAAAATTTGGAGACTTAGAGATGAAGTACTACATTTGTATCTGGGATTTTTTTTTCCTTTTCCTAACTGGGATTCATCAAAATGTGTCAAACATCAAGGTTAAATATTTATGCTGTTAAATCAATAATGAAAGAATATAAAAAGCAGATGAACTGAGAAGGAATCCCCATTTCTCTCCCATCCATCCTTAAAGAAATCTAATTGCCTGCAGGGCTCTTAATCAGACTCATGTCGGTTTCAAGTCCTACAGGTATGTGCCTGGGCCAACTAGCCAAGGCTGAGGAGAAATCACCCTGCAATGTCAACCTCTTTTATGATGAACACATCACATGGCACTGTGAAAAGAGCCTAGATGTTGAATCAGATGGAAAAAGTTGCTCTCCAAGCCTCAAACTCTTCACTGAGCCCTTCCAATCCAACTCCAGCATCTAATGACTCCAGGGCTTGATGATGAATTCTAATTTGGGCTCTGCTCTCTGCTGAGCACCCAACCTGGCACCTCCTTGTCTGTGACATGCAAGCTAAGGATAGGCAGGTCAGCCCACTTCTTGGTGAAACGCTGGAAAGGATCTAGAAAGAACAAGAGTCTTCATAGGAAAAGAATCATTTTTTAGGTCTCCGTAAGAACAGAACCAATTATCCACAAAGCTATACTGTTCAAAATGGAATCATCAATTAGCTACAACTAAAACATACTGTGTTAGACCTGAAAATAATCTTTGATGGGATAACTTCTTTATTACTTAATTTAATTATGGTTCTTATAAGAGACATTGCAGGAATTAGCAGCCCTCAGTAAATTCTTCTATGTCTTAACTCCCCTTTGACTCACTCATTTACTTGCCATTTATTCTCCAGCCCAAAGAAAGTGAGAGAGAAAGAGAGAAATAAAAAAGCTTACATATGTTTACATATATCTTAGTATCTAATAATAAAAAAAAATCATATTTTTCAGGGAAAAAAGTCTACTTTTTCCTAGCCCTGAACTCTGATGGTTTTATCACTTGGATCTTTATAGAAGGAAAACTGCAAATAATGGGCAATGTCCCAAAAGCAGTTTGACCAAAGAATGCAAAAACATTTCTTTATATGACCATTTTACATGGCCTCATTAACCTCTCTTTTGAAAATCCACCCCCTAAAAACAAAGAAGACATGACAACACCTATAAATCTCTTTTTGTGGTGAATTAATACACTATGGAATTAATTAATGTTCCATCTTTGTAATTATCACTGGTTTTTATGTTTGATGTAGGTGGAAATAAAGTAGCCTTTTAATTCTGATGTTATTTTCTCAAATAATAGGTTCCCTGACCCAGTCAGTATTCTTTAACACCCACAGCCTAATATGGTAATTACCCGTTTTTTTCTGATTAATTTTTGCAATAACAGAGGAGGCCCGGGAAAGGGTGTGAAAGTGTCTGGTTCATCCTCCCACCCCCACCTCTAATTCTGAGTGAAGCTTCTCGTGCCCACTCCCCCTCAGGGACCTGTCCTGTGCACCCTTCTTGAGAGAGAATGCTCTCAGGTAGCTGTCATGACTGCAAATCAAGCTGATAAAATCCTTACCACAGGGTTTGCTGCTAAAAACTTGACCTGTATTACCCTTACCAGCAATGTCTGCAATTTAGTTGGAGGAATCTACTCTCTGGAAAAGCACTGTGTGATGAGCAGGGTTAGAAATGAGCACGTGTCCTCAGAAGATACTGTATAATTGAAATTTGCTAGGAGGGTAGATCCTAAGGTAACCCTGTGAGGTGATGGATAATGTTAATTAGCTTGACTGTGGTGAATCGTTCACAGTATATATGTATCAAATCGTCAAGGTGTACACCTTCAATATATGCACTGTTAAAAAAGGTAAAGACAATAATCTTCCACATTCAAACTTTTTCCATACAATTAACAGATTGAGCTAAAAGTACAGGACTATGGGCTCTCCATTGCATATGTAAACCCAAATGGCAAATCATCAGAGGAGATTTACCAGTCTCCCTAATAAAAATAGGTGGAATAAGATAATTGCACAGCCCTGTCTTTCTGGAGACCAAAATGTCTGTGTAAATAAGAGGTATAAAACAGAAGACCCGATAATCTCAGGTGGGGGATATATTCTAAGAAAACAATCCCAAAAGCAAAATAATCTTTACAAAAGATTATTGCCAATATCAGTACTGTTTATGAGGACTTTCCTGGTGGCGCAGTGGTTAAGAGTCTGCCTGCCAATGCAGGGGACATGGGTTAGATCCCTGGTCTGGGAAGATACCACATGCCGCGGAGTAACTAAGCCCGTGCGCCACAACTACTGAGCCTGTGCTCTAGAGCCCCTGAGCCACAACTACTGAGCCTGCGTGCCGCAACTACTGAAGCCTGAGCACCTAGAGCCTGTGCTCCGCAACAAGAGAAACCACCGCAATAAGAAGCCCGCGCACCACAACAAAGAGTAGATCCCGCTGGCCGCAACTAGAGAAAGCCCATGCGCAGCAACGAAGACCTAACGCAGCCAAAAATAACTAAATAAAAATAAATTTAAAAATTAAAAAAAATACTGCTTATGATATTAAACAATTAGAAACACACCAATTTGTAATAATAGGGGAAAGGTTAAGTATGATTATGACATATCAACGTGATGGATATTTTATCACTGTTAAAAACGTTATGTAAGAAGTTTCACTCAATGCAAGATGAAGAAATGCTAGTGATCTGCTGTACCACACTGTGCCTCTGGTTAGCAATACTATGTTGTACACAGAAAATTCGTTAGGAGGGCAGATCTCATGTTAAGTGTTTTTGCCACATTAAAAAACCAGTACTACATAAGCACACAGTCATATAAATTACACATAAAATAATATTCATTTGGAAAATTATATCATATGTGCACTGCTTACACCTATGCAAAGTGTACAAACACACACAGATAAAAACTGGAAGTAAATTTAAAGTTATAAACAGAGGTTTCAATTAATTATATTCCCTTTTTCCTACCCAATTAAGTGTATAATGACATTTTTTTTAAAAAAATCAAAATAGTGGACAAAGGGGAAGAGGATAGGTCCTCAAGTAGAAATGCCACCAGGAGTTCTGACTTGCATAAAGAAAGGCTGGTTCTCACTTCGATGATAACTCAGTGTCTGGGCCCTTCTGGCAGTCAAGCTCCACCAAGGCTCCCAACCTGTCAGGCAGTGTTGATTGATCACTTCAATAGAACTAGCCAAACAGAACCAGATCAGGGTCAGTAGATTTTTATCACCGGGGCCACATTACATTTATATTTGAGATATGTCCAAAGATCTTCACAGCATCTTCAGTCCTCTACATTCCCCTAATGCTACATCTACACTAGCCAAATAAATCTGAAAATGATCATATACTATGCAGACTCGCTCCATTTCTACTGTTCCTATTTAAGGCTCACAACTACATATTACAAAATCATTCCTTCTCCATTTAAAGTACAAAAATAGATGACAATAGGATGCTAATTAGTGCCTTAATCCCTGCTCAAAATAGCGCGGCTTGGAAAACAATGCTGGCAGTTCCCACACTATAATATCAACAAAAACTCAAATGTGGAGAGCACTTTACAGTATAGAAAATGCTGTTGTAAACATTAGTTTACACCACCACAAGATCCTTACATTGTTAAAATTCAGCTTAGCTTATATTAAGATGGAGTGTCAAAAAAAAGAAAAGATGGAGTGTCAAGTTCTAGCAGCTTTCTAATTGCAAGGAAAAGTAGGCAATTAGAAGAGGCCTATTTAGAGGAGCTACTTCTCAGACAGCTATGATATGGAAAACGATATCACTTAAAGCTAGCAATTCTTTTAATCCAAACTTAGGTGGGAGGGTATCGAATTTAACCACAAAACCTCTTTATTTTTCACAGGTCCTTTTATGGATTCTCCGGTCGGGGGGGAGGGGGGCAGGAGTGGGGGACGATTTAGGATTCATTCTACTGAAGATCTGACCAAAGTCAAATGTAGAGAGGTTACTGAATCATTCCTAAATACAACATTTCAATTTTCAAGTGTATTATAATTCAGCAGACACTGACTCAGTGATGATTATGTGCCAACCTCCAGCATATATAAATAGATGAAGAAGACAAGGTCCCTAACGTCGGTGACTGAGGCAGGGCTACAGAACAACTATCAAGCTTGGGATCTGCTGAGCCCTTCTCACTTGGATGATAGATAACACAGCTTATTTCTTCTCCCACTCAAGTCTCCACTGTAATAAAGGGATATTATAATATTCTTTATAATAAAGGGATAACATTATAATAAACGGAAAAGAGAAGCATGAAAGCACAAGAGCAAGAGAATGGGAGGGGAGTCATCAGCAAACAACGATGATAACAGATCTCTACAAAAGCAGGTAGAAAACGGTGCCTGAAGAAGGGCAAAGGAGGTCCAGCAGAAAATACAACCTTGAGGGACCCAGTGCCCCACAAGGCAGGAAGTACCTGACCTGCCTTGCAGATACCCAGACAGACTCAGGCCCACCAGGCCCTCTGGAGAAGGAGCATGAGCTGCAGGGCCAAGGTCAGTGGGGACTAATTAAGAGTTACAGACCAGGCTGCCTTCTCCTCTTCCCCATCATCTTATCTCTGAAGACTAAATTATCAGGTTTCTGGATCTCAGGCTAGAAGAAGAGGCTTTCCCCAAAATGAAGAATATAAGTCTTCTCATTGCAATGACCCATCAGGAAAAATGAACTCTGAAGGTCCACACTTAGGCACACTGTGTTAGAACGTTCAGAACAACAAGGGTGAAGAAGAGATCCTATACGCTTTCAGAGAGAAAACGAAGACACGTACAGAAAATGAAATATCAGATTGGCATCAGACTTCTCATTAGAATTAAGAAGGTTAGAAGACAACAAGAAATGCCTTCTAGTTCCAATGGGGAAATTGTTTTCAGCCTAGAAGTCATATGTAGTCAGCCCTGTAATTAACAGGACAGCATGCAGACATCATCAGACATGCGTGGGCAGAACAAAGACATTATTAGAAATGCATGGACTAAAATGCAGAAAGTTTACCTTTCATTCATCCTTTCTTAGGAAATTATTTGAAAATGCCCTCAAACAAAGCCAGATAGTAAACAAGGAAGAAAAGAAAGGCATTAAATTCCAAAAACTGGATTCGACCAAGAAGAGCAAAGAAGGGTCATCCTGGGGTGATAGCTATGTAGCCAATCCGAGGTCAACCAACCCAGAGGAAAGCAGCAGGGGGACAGAGGAATCAGGGATTCCTCTTCACAAAAGGGATTCCTTCAAACCTAGAGACACTGGGGAAGCTTAACAAGGTGATAAAAGCAGACAATGCAAAAACGAAACAAAACAAGAAGTAGAAACTTTAGGAAATCTTCATAGGAAAGGGTATATAATCATAATATTCCATTTGACTCCTCAATGAATAGTATTTACTTAGTCATCATAATGTAAAAAATATTTATTGATTTTCAACTTTAAAATTTAAGCTATAAAGAAATCACTGAAGACTTAATTATGGGTAAAGAAAAGCAAGTACATGTTATCCACATTGATAATATAAAAGGAAATGGACAGATGTCAAAGGCTGGGAGAAGAAAGATAATAGGGAGAGCTGAAGGGAGTATAAGTGTGCTGATAACCTCCATCCATAGTTGACAACACAAAAAGCAAAGTAGCAGCTAACTGCTTAAAGTTAAGAACTTAACCAACCAAAAATTGCAAATAGTGATGGACCTGTTTTCGAAGATGGGGGTTGGGTGAGTTAGGGTGATGTCAGAAAGATACACTTCTTGATTAACAGATACACACCACTGTATATAAAACAGATAAACAACAAGATCCTACTGTATAACACAGAGAACTATATTCAATACCTTGTAATAATCTATAATGGAAAAGAATCTGAAAAGGAATATATATACATATATATTTAGTTATATTCAATATATATAAATGAATCACTTTGTCGTACACCAGAATCTACAACAGCATTGTAAATCAACTATACTTCAATGAAAAAAAGTCAATGACAAAAACAAAACAACAACAAAAAAGAAAGATACACTTCTTTTATCATAGAGGAAGTCAATAAAAAATGACTAAAATTGATCAACCCAGAAAAAACAGTACAAATTTACATAAAAGGGTACACATTTTTGCATTTACTTATATATCAATATGAAGAATTTTCTAGAAGAGACAAGAGTTAACTGATTTTTCTGACTTTTCTCCTTGGGGAGATTCTAAGGTATAGGACAAAAGGTGAGAAGATTTTTCACTTTATGTATTTTTATACTTTTTATTTTTGAACCATGTCAAATGAATTACCTTTTCAGACAATGAAATTGTGTTAACAATTTAAAACATACAAATATATTATTTAGCAATATGGAGGCAACCAAACTAAAGAAACAATGAAACAGTATAAAAGCGGTTCCTTTTACAGACGGGGGGTTAGTTATCAGGGAATGAGTGCTTTTCATTACAATTTCACCCGCACAATACTTTTAACAATTTGTGCATAACAAGCTTCATTAAAAATTTAAATGAATAAAAATAAACAAAAAACCCCAGATGAAGAAAAAGGCTTCTTTAAGAAAAGATGTCTTTCAGAGGAAGCAACTGTCACATAATAATACAAATCATCAATCATTCTCTACAATCCCCCTCTCCTATTTCTCCAAGGCTTCTTCCTCCTTACTTCTCCCAAGAGAATTTCGTAATTATGATACAATTTCCAATAAAATAATAATGTATTTAATGTGACAAAGGCTGAAGAAAAGTTAGCTACAATGAATATTTCTCCCTTAAAACTTTTATTACTGAGGCAACAAACATGTAAACCATTACATTTCTCATCATTAAAAGAAATGGAAACTTTAAATGACTTTATCAACATTTACAGACTATCTATTGTGAATCATAATTATGCATAATTACTCATTGATGATACTTCAAAATATGTCCAAAATTATTACCAAAAACAATTTTTTCATACAAACATAAACTTTAAAAATACTCAGACTGGGGGTAAAACTAAGAGTCAGCAGTCCCAGCAAAATGAGCTGTGTTAACCTGGCCAAGTCATCTATCCCCTATCCTCTCTTTCTTTTGCACCTTATTTCTTCATGTGTAAAATAAGTTAGATAAACCCAATCTCTAAGATCCCTGCCAGCTACAGTCATTTTTTGCTTGTTTGTTTTACCTTTCAGGCTATTTGCTAGTGAAAATTTAATAGCAAAGACTCAATTAGTGGATGTAACCATTAATGTCCAGACACGGTAAGACTCTGACCAATTGTAATATTCTATCAACCACATCACATTGTCCACCCTGAGTGAGGTTACTAAGGCTTTTTCAAAGTGCTGCCACTGGGTTCTAGTTTGGCTATTCCATCAGTCATCTGAGGTGTGCTGCTGGTAGCAGATTGAGGAAGTAGTAAAGCACAGTCCCTGTTCTCAAACTGTTCACATGTAGAGGGGGAAGTGAACAGTAAAAACAGTACAATGTTGAAAAGTGTTCTGGAAGAATTAAGTCTATGGTGCTAAATGGAACACAGAGAGTAGAGTAAGTCACTCTGCTAAAGGCTGTGAAAAGAGGATAGACAAGGAGAGAAGAGAATCATGAAACACCTTTTAGGATCCAAGTGTAAATTGTGCTTTTTATTCTTGTTAAATTTCATCATGTTAATTTTAGCTCTTTAATCCAGACTATTGAATCCTGATCCTATTAGCCATCATTTAACTCTTGATCCCAATCTGTGCCACTTATATTGCCTTTCCATCTAAAATACTGATTAAAAAGTTGAAAAAGAAAGTACAAGCGAGTCCTGCAAAATGCAGGACCAACCTGGATATTTCCTTCAAGTTGATGATGGGTATCGTCATTTGACTAATATTTGCACTTAACTTGTATTTTTCTCCATTTGACTATCATGGTAAACTAATGTAAACCCCATCTTCAGTCTAGAAATCCTGCCAAAGAAAGAAAATTGAGGTCTGACATAGCTTTTTCATAGCAAATTTACATGAGGTGCTAGACCTCTCCCCTGGGCTCACATATGGCATGCTTAATTCTTAAAACTTTCTTAATTGTTAAAATATTCTTAAAACTTGTCTAAGATAGACATTCTTTACCAGTCTGAAGTAATACATAGAAGTCACCCGCTTTCCATTTAAAAACAATCAGCATTGGGGCTTCCCTGGTGGCGCAGTGGTTGAGAATCTGCCTGCTAATGCAGGGGACACAGGTTCAAGCCCTGGTCCCGGAAGATCCCACGTGCCGCAGAGCAGCTGGGCCCGTGAGCCACAATTACTGAGCCTGCGCGTCTGGAGCCTGTGCTCCGCAACAAGAGAGGCCACGATAGTGAGAGGCCCGCACACCGCGATGAAGAGTGGCCCCCGCTTGCCACAACTAGAGAAAGCCCTCGCACAGAAACGAAGACCCAACACAGCCATAAATAAATAAATTAATTAATTTAAAAAAAAGAAAGACTAGCACCGATTTAAAACTGTATAATTAAAAAAAAAAATCAGCATTTTTGTTCAGATTTCTCCAAGTTATTTCTATAACTGTCCAAGAATCTTATTTACAAATTCTCCTAGTATCCTAGAATATAGTTTCATTAATGCCAAGGGATTCTGAAATCTATTAAAGCTAAATAAATCTCTCATCTATTAGCTATGTTATTCACCATCAGCGCTGAAAAATAAAAATCCCAATGAGAACTTGGTATGGATTGAAAACAAACTTCGTCAAAATAGAGCCAAAGTGAACAGATAAAAAAGAGAATAAGATTGCAAGGCAGGAGTATGATGTACAAATGGCAGCTCCATGGTCTTACTTTTTTGGAAATATACAAAACAGCAATTTGCTTAAATGACTCAGTAACCATTTTTTTTTTTTTTTTTTTTTAGTTTCAATTAATATTTACATTTATCGAATTACATTGCAACCTGGGGAGTTCTTGGCACAATCCTGAATAAGAGTGAGAAAGAAAGAAATAGCATTGTTCCTACAGTCAACCCAAATTTTTGGAGCAGCTCCTAGATGCCTGGCCCTTTTTGGGGTTCAGCAGTGATCAAGACAGGAAGAGTCCTGCTTTCATGAACCACGTAGTGGGGAGGAGAGACGGGTGCAACTTGGGTGAGGGATTTCACCTTGCTGGACCTCTGTTTTGTCATCTGGAAAATGGGATGGGTGTTCCTCATTTTCTGGGATTGTCCAGCCCTCACATTCTCTGATTCCATAAGAAGCATTTGTTTTCCTGTTTCTGGCACAAGGTGGCCATCCCTGGTTTCACATCAACATGATCTCAGGCACAAACCTCCTTGTTTTTCCATTTTGTCTTTAAGTTACTTGTTGAAACAACTTGGGAGAGCTGGTTTTCCTTAGTTAGCAATCACCTTTTGATGTTCCGCATTACCTGCGCCAGTCCCCTGCCCTGTCCCCTCCCCCAGGTACTTTAGCTCAGGGAGGAAGGAGTGCAGAGGGACTCGGCTGAATAAGGGGCCTGCGCGCCTCGGGAGGAGTTTTCAGCCGCTTTCCCCGCAGTCGGGAGGAGGGGCGCTGACGCTGCAGCCGGACCCTGCGCCTCCCTTGCCCCGTTTCCCCTCAGGACGCTCAGGCCGACCCCCTCCCCACGCCCACCAGGCCTCGCGAGCCAGGCCGAGGGCAGGGGCGAGAGGAGGGTCAGTAACCATTTTTATCAAACATTACATATAAAAACTGCCCATCCCAGAGAGTGGGTGTTTGGCTAGACTCTGTCCTCGGTCCTCTCTGCTTCTCTCTCTAAATGGACTCACTCTCTGAGACCCATCTACTAGTTAAATGACTGCTGATGTAACCTGATCTCTCCTAAGAACTCTAAGTTTCTATTTCCAGCTGTCTACTCGGCTTTTCTTCCTAGACAGTCCACTTTAACCTCAGGGTGAACTCGCCCCAAGCCAAACTATCACCTTCTGAAAAAATTAAAAGTCCCCTCTTCTCCTTCCCCATTTCTGTTGCTAGTGCCACCCTAAGCCGAAAACCTAAATCATCGCTACTCTTCCCTCTGATCCATATCCAAACCAGACAACACGTTCCTTAGCGTTCCTGCCATTTGCAGTGTCTCTTGCATAATCCCTTCCTTTAATTCTCACAATCAAAATTCAAATTCAATCTTCTATCATCTTATACAGGCTCTCCCCTCCCCACCATAATCTTTCCCAACTTCCAAGAGAAGGGCAACAGATTCGTCTCTCCAAAACACACTGTCATCATACATTCCCAGGCTCTAGAGTTTCCAATGACTGATGACTCCCAACTTCCCATCTGATGAACAAGGCCACCCACAGTGTAACCTTCAAAACCATCATTCTTGTTTACTCACTGCCACCAAACCTTTGCACCTACATTCACAGCTGGAATTTAGGTGTGAATCTAAATTTAATTAAATCTAAATTTAATTTAAAGCATTTAAACATCATAAATGCTTTAAATCTTACCTCTCAGTCCAAGCCATAAATACATGCAAATGCATGAATGAATGAGTCTACCTACAAGGGACTTAAAATGAAACTGAGTCAATTGGGAGCTTACTGGGCACCTATTTGCAAGATGCTTTGCTAGGCACTGTAGAGGATATGAAGATTTGCATCATGTTCAAACATATTAAAAAATGCATCTCAATTTCCAATCAAAATAAGTTACAAATCTCTTAAGGGAAAAAAATCCTGTTAGAAGCTAGGTGCAGCCTACATCACAAAACAAGTATGTCTGAAGAAAACTTGATTGTGTTCTTCAATAAATATTAAATTCACTCTAAAAACTAAGAACCACCAAATGAGAGTCAACTAATTTCATTATAATTCAAATAACCTTTGATCTTTAACCTTCTTCTGTATGTCTAAGATGTCTTTATTTTTAAAGACATTTCTTATTGAAAATGTTTGGGAATAGTGCTTTAAAGAAATAACTTTAATAAGATGAGCTTTTCAATGATCCTCCAAATTCCTTATTCCCCAGAGGTTAACCATCTTGCATGTCTCCTCTAAATGATTATGGACATGGTAGAGCCAGATACATCTCTTTGAAAGCATCCTGGAGGAAAATCTACAAGCTGTCTAGAGAGCTTCCAGTTAGCTCAAGACCACTAGTAAAGATTTCTTCTTCTTTCAGTGAAAGAGCCATCCTATCAGAAGTTCCCCACCTATGTTCTAGAAAAGCAACTCTGTGTTTGCCAAACACAATGAATGCCATCTAGGAATTATTTAACCATTTTCATATTAATCACCACAGCATTATCTAATTAATATTTCATTTATGATCACCGAAGAAGTATCACATGTCAGGAAATACATCTTAAATCCATCTTAGCTTGGCTTTAAAATGCAATGATGTGTATTTTTTACAGCTTTATACTTTAAAGGACTACAAACAAATGAACATCTTTCTTCTACAGTTCATGAGTGAAAGATTATAAAATGCTGGAAAACACATCATTCTATTTTTCTCTATACACAAAGAATCCATGATAAACTTTAAACTACAAGATGGGGGAGATGGAGATTGACAATCCAAGCACACAGCACAACATAGTAACATAGCACATGGTAAAGCTACTAGGTATGTGGGAGGGATGATTCTCCTCTATCTTCTGCTACCTTAAGTAACAGCTCCATGAAACAAAAGGAAAATCTATCCCAGTCAAAGAGGACATAAATAGAACACACGAACGTTCCCCCTCTCTTAGAAGACAGACACAGATGTTTTCAGATGCTAAGGATTCTTCTTTGTGCCAGGGGTAATCCTAGCTTGCTCATGCTGAATAGTTCTTTCAAGACTATCCAAATAAAGTTATTTTAACTATTCTCATGAGGATGTAATGCACACAACCTAAAAGTTAATAAGAATGAAAGATAAATATTAACAAATACTAGGATTTTCTAGGATTAAAGTAAACCTTCATGGTTACAAGTGAACAAATGGCTAATGCAATTAAGGACCTTACATGACAAAAAAGCAAAATTTTCACACTGAAGTATCAACAACCATGATGAACATATTTATTTTCAGATTGATACCTCATAGACCAATGAAAACTAGTAAAGAGATTGAAAATGTCTGACTCTCTCTTCCATCGGACTGTAAGCTCCTTGAGGGCTCCTATTTGATCCCCATTTCCTAGCGTGAAATTTACCTTTAAAGTACTACATATGCTGCTAGGTTAATAAATATTAAATAACAGCACTGATCATTTTAAAACCTCATATGAATCAACTTCACATGAACTTCTTTACAAACTTTAGAAGTACCTTGTGTAAATACTAGTAAGTTATAATATTCACTATCAACTCTTTTCTGTTAGAACTGAGGAGGGATTGGGGTTTTTTTTTAACAGGATATCATCTGATTTCCATGTCACTGATCATGCAGTTGATCCAAATTAGTCCTCTAAGACAGTTGAAAACATTACCAATCTTTCTGCATTCATTTTCACTCAACATTCATTGAGCATCTACTATGTTATGGGGCACTGTGCTTCTCTGGAGAATAAAATGATGATCAAGATGTGTGATAACTACAGAATGGTTTGATGGGTAAGACTGACAATTAAGCAAACAAGCAATTATAGTACGATTGATAAGTACTATGATAAATATCAATATTATAGGAGTATGAGGCACTATGGAAGCCCATGGAAGGAGGCAGCACCTAATCCAGACTTGAAAGATCAGAGGAAACTTTCCTAGAGGAAATAACATATAAATAGAGAACCAAAGAGATGAATAAGATTTTGCTAGGCAAAGAGAAAGTGAAGATTTCCTGCACTGGGAACAGCCCAGAATCAAGGCACGGAAATTAAGGAGAAGCATGGCTACGGGCTACATAGAGTCCATGAGAGCTGGAATTGAAGGTGAGGGGTGAGGAACGGTGAGAGCTGAGGTTGGAGAGATAAACTGAAGTCTGATTATGAATCAGACCTTTTAAGCTACATTAGGGAGATGGGATTGTATCCTGAGAGTAGGGTGCAGCTATTGTTTCTGAGGCCTGCGTGGGAGAGGTCACTTCATCAGAACACTCTAGTTATAATACGGTAACTGCATTAGAATGGTGGACCTCAAAGCGTGGTGCCCAGATCAGCAGCGTCAGGAACCCCTGGAAACATGTTAGAAAGGTAAACTCTTGGGCCCTGCTCCAGACCTACAGAATCCGATACTGTGGGGGTGAAGCCCAGCAACCTGTGCTTTAACAGGCCTTCCAGGTGATTCTGATGCATGTACTGTGCAGGTGGTAACTGAAACTAGGGAGTAGATGCAACTACCCTGAGAAAACGTTAAGGGATAAACGAAGAGGGCCGAGGAGAGCCCCGGGAAACACCCACGTTTAAGAGATGAGCAGAAGAAGACCCAGGAAAAATAAGACTGAGGAGGGGGCAGCCAGAGTGCTAAGAGGAAAGTCAGGAGACTATGGGGCTATGGCAGCAAAAGGCAGGCACTCATAGGGTCAAGTCTGTTGAGAAGTCAGGCAAGACAAGGACTGGAACGCATCTCTCCTGGATTTAGCAATGATAAGGTCATGGGTGACTTCAGCAAGAACAGTCTTAGCGGCGTGGTGGGGCTTGAAGCCAGACTGTGAAGAGGTAAGAGATGGGATAGCGGTTGGAGAGGCCAAGAGATGAAGGGCATTTTTAAGTTGAGAAAGACTTGGTCATATTTAAATGCTAATTAAAAGGATCCAGTGGAGGCAATCATTGAAGAATGAACCCTCTAAAAATGTGGGAGGGGACGTGACCTAGTAAACAGGTTCCTGGGATTAGTCTTGGACCGAACCGGATTCACCTCTGCCACTGTCACAACACAAGAGGCAAAGACGGGTGTGGGTACAGGTATATTTGTAGGTTGGGGGAGTGAATTTTCATCTGAGGGTTTCTATTTCCTCTGTCAAATAAGTATAAGAGGAAAGGTCATCTGCTAAGAGTGATGGGTGGAGGAGGAGTGAGAATATGGTTAAAGTCTAGATAGGGCCCATCTTAGATGGGGGCCAAGCTGAAAGCTGGGGAACGAGCTGGGAGCGTCACTCACTGAGCCACATGAGAGAAGACAGTGACCTAATCAGTCAGATGGTGGCAGTGGAGATGCAGATAAATATATGGATTACAGAGATGTTATGGGAGTAGAATTATCAAGAATTGTTGATTGGTAAATTATAGGAAATAAGAGGAACTTGTCTACATATGGTGTAGAAGATGGATGAAAGGTTCCCCTGCATGGAGGCCGCTTTGTCTGTGAAAGGGGATCATAACACTTGCTTCACATATGGCCCCTGGAGTGAAAACACATGTAAAGAAGGTAGACTAGTACTTAAGGAAATGCACAGCAAATGGTAGCTGGCAGAATTAGTTTGCTCTTATAGCAGAATACTTTGAACAGAATAAGCACTCATATTGGTTGAATGATGACTGATTGAATGAATGAACAAATGAATAAGGATGAGTGCAAACAAAAGTAGAATGAATATTTCCCCTTCTGCTTCTACCCCTGCCTAACTTTACAATAAAGATCACAAAATACTACGTGGATATTTGACAACAGTAAGCACTTTTATTAAGGTGTAATAATTGTGAGGATGTACTTAACTAGTTCTTATCTTTATGGATGCATACTGAAATACAGATAAAATGTTATAATATTTGGGATTTCCATTAAATATGGGATGGGAAGGAAGAGTAGGAAGTATAAAGGAAATAAAGTAGGACTTAAGTTGATAATTATTAAATTTTGGTGATGGGTATATGGGAATCATATTAGTCTAATTTTGTGTTTGATTGAAAAGTACGTGGTAATTGTTTTTGTTTCTGTTTTTCTCCTCAATCACAACAAAGTTAATCCACAACCTCTGGCAGAACACAAGGTCATAAGACATTTAATTGCCATGCGGAAAAAATAATATTCAAATCTTCTGGATCACCAATGAGGATATGACAGATATTATATTAGAGAGTGGTTTTGTTATTCCTTATTTATTTCATGGAATGGGGGTAAGGCTTTTTTCATAAAATAGGTTTGAAGTATAGATTAGTATTTTAAAAAATGAATCACCTTATTGCTCCTTTACTTCATTCAATCCCATCCATCTCCCTGCTTTGGTTTTGACGAAATACGTATCCGATGCTGCTCACTCATCTTAATGCCTAGACACACACTCACTGAGATGCCTGCTTCCAGCTCTCCTACACTGTGTGCCACTCCTCCTCTCAACGTAGGGCCTTACCCACCCCTGTTCGCTCTACATGTTTGCTCTGCCTGGCACCCCCGACCTGCCCCTGTGCCTGGCCACTTCCTCCTCATACTTCAGGTCTCATCATTAATCTCATGCTCCCTGAATGCCTTCCTGGACCCTGAGACTGTGTTGAGTGCCCTTCTTATGTTCTTGGAGCATCAGTGTTTATGCTAATGGTCGTTCTCTCCTTTACGCTCCTTACCAAAACGGGGCTCAAGCACCGTGAGCTAGAGGACAGCTGTAGTCCATCCACCAACATCTATCGGCTCTCTATGAAAACTCGAATCCATCTCCTCCGCTGCAGCCCCTCTGCCAGTGCCTGCACCACCCATGAGTCACAGCACCAGCCCCTGAGCCAACCTCCACACCACGATCCCCCACCTAAACTTTTTCAAGGGCTTCTCAATGCCGCCTTCCTTAGCCCATGCCCCATTTTTCTTTTCTTTTGCTTTTACTATAATAAATACATAACATAAAACTTGTCATTTTAATCATTTTAAGTGTACAATCCAGTGGCATTAATTATATACATAATGTTATGCAACCATCACCACTATCTATGTCTGAAATGTTTTCATCACCCCAAACAGAAAATCTGTACCTATTAGAAAATAACTACCCCTACCCCCAGCCTCTGTAATCTATTTTCTGCCAAGGACAGACACTATCTCTCTCCATGGATTCGCCTGTTCTAGAAATGTCATGGAAGTGGAATCATACAATATTTGTCCTTTTGTGTCCGGTTTATTTCACTCAGCAAAATGTTTTCAAGGTTCATCCATGTTGTAGCATATATCAGAACTTCACTTCTTTTCATGGCTAATATTCCACTGTACATATACACCATATTGTGTTTATCCATTCTTCTGTTGATGGACACTGGGCTGTTTTCCACTTTTTAGCTATCATGAATAGGGTTGCTGTGAATGTTGGCATAGAAGTATCTGTTTGAGTTTCTGTTTTCAATTCTCTTGGGTTTACTCCTAGTCGTAGAATTGCTGGGTCATATGGTAATTCTATGTTTAGCCTTTTGAGAAATTCTCCTTTTGATAAACATAAAACTCTCACACCTACCTCAAGACCATGGTATGCTGCTTCCCTATCCCCCACGTGAACTCTCTCCCTTGAGAATCACGCATCTCTAGGGAACATGCAAGAGCCTTGGCCCAGCTGGCAAGACTGTCCACAGTTTGGCCTCTTGTCTCCCTTTGCCATCTCATCGTCTTCCTCTCCTGGGTCTAACCCTGGTGAATCCGTGTGACTTTCAGAGGCTATGCCTCCATGCCTTCTCCTTCTCTTCCTTCGCCTACTCCCTTGGAAGAAACTGTCCAAGCCTTTCTCGATCTTCTCAGGTCTCCCGCAGAACCATCTCTGCACCAAGAGGGCAAAAATTACCACCACTCTGAATTGTTCAAAAGGAGAAAATCCACATTGGCCTCTCTCAGCTCACAGACGCTGCCATCAGCCAAGCCTACATTGTATAAAAGCTCAAGGAAGTCTGAAAACAAAACTTTACTGGCATAAAATTTCAAGGTCAAACAGATGGCGGTGGGTTATCCAAAGGAAGTTTCATCTATTTAGTGTAATAAAATGCTAGCATAAATATGTGCTATTGATCTTTAATATGCTACTAAATACCATATGTAACATTTCATTTGACTGCAAATGTCTCAAGGAACGGGATTATATTTTTCTAATGTATGCTTTTTTATTATGAAATATGATACATAGAGAATGATGCATTGCCTGAAAACACACGGCTTAATGAATTAATATAATTCAAATATAATTCAAAACTGAAGTAACTACCACCTAGTTCAAGACACAGAATGTTGTTAGACCCCCCAGAAGGCTTGCATGTGACCCTCCCCAATGACAACCCCTTCCCTTCAGGCAGTTATCTTTAAGGGGGTCTATATCTTTAAAAAATAAAGAGCTCCATCTTAGGCAACTGAAAGCTTATGAAAGAATAAAGCAATGTTCAAACTTTTATACCATGGAGTCTCATGGTATGTCATCAACAAATGTGTTGGGTGATGCTTAGTTTCATAGCTCTATATTTTATACCATCTTTTGTTCCATCTACCAAAATTAATTTTAATAAAATAACAAATTTCACTTTGGCTTTCACAGATTCCACTGGGAAAAAAATCTCTGGTTCATTTGTTTCCCTCCAAATGACAGCATATACCAGCTGTGTGTGTGTGTGTGTGCACGTGTGTGTGTGTGTGTGTGTATCAGCTTTGAGATATAATTCATATATCATACAATTAACCCAAATTGACTATACAATTCAATGTTTTTAGTATATTCACAGTTGTCCAACCATAATCACAATCTATCTTATTTTAAAACATTTCATCACCCCCCCAAAAAAACCCCATACATATCAGCAGTCACTTCCCATTTCCCTCCAACCCTTCAGGCCTAGGCAGCCAAGAATCTATTTTCTATCTTCATGGATTTTCCTATTCTGGACATTTCAGATAAATGGAATCATACAATATGTGGTCTTTTGTGTCTGGCTTCTTTCACTTGGTATAATGTTTTCAAGGCTCATTCATGTTGTAGTATATATCAGTACTTCATCCTTTTTATTTCCGAATAATACTACATTGTATGGATACACCACATTTTCTTTATCCATTTATCAGTAAATGGACATTTCAGTTGCTTCTATTTTTTTAATGGTTCAGTGTTCTTTTTTTTAATCTCCCTATTTTATTTTTTTAATATTTATTTGGCCACTCCAGGTGTCTTAGTTGCGTCATGTGGGATCTTTAGCTGTGACATGAGGGATCTTTAGTTGCAACATGCAAACTCTTAGTTGCGGCATGTGGGATCTAGTTCCCTGACCAGGGATTGAACCCAAGCCCCCTGCATTGGGGGTGCGGAGTCTTAGCCACTGGAGCACCAGGGAAGCCCCCAGTTGCTTCTATTTTTGACTATTATTAATAATGCTGCTATGAACCTTTGTGTACAAGTTTTGGTACAGACATATGTGTACACTTAGAAGAGTGAAACTGCTGGTTCATGTGGTAACTTTAAGATCTGCCAGGTTACTTTCCAAAGGAGCTGCACCATTTTACCTTCCCACCAGCAAAGTATGGTGGTTCCAATTTCTTCACATCATTGCTAACATTGTTATTATCTGTCTTTAAGTATAGTTGATTTACAGTATTATATTAGTTTCAAGTGTACAGCATAGTGATTCAGTATTTTTGCAGATTATATTCCAGTATAGGTTATTACAAGATAATGGCTATAATTCCCTGTGCTATATAATATATCCTTGTTGCTTATCTATTTCATACATAGTAGTTTGTATCTCTCAATCCCATACCCCTAATTTGTCCCTCTCCCCTTCCCTCTCCCCTTTGGTAACCAGAAGTTTGTTTTCTACGTCTGTGAGTCTGCTTTTGTTTTGCATACACAGTCATTTGTATTATTTTTTAGATTCCACATATAAGTGATATCATGTGGTATTTGTCTTACTCTGTCTGACTTATTTCACTAGGCATAATATTGTCTAGGTCCATCCTAGTGAGTGTGAAGTAGTATCTCACTGTGGTTTTGATTTGCATCTCCCTGATGGCTAATGATGCCAAGTATATTTCCTGTGCCTATTGGCCACTTTTATATTAGCTCTGGGTTTTCATAGATGCCTTTTATCAGATTGAGGTAGTCCTTTCTATTCCTAGTTTATTGAGTGCTTATATCATGAAGAGGTGTTACACTTTGTCAAATGCTTTTTCAGCCTCTACTGGTCCTATTTTTTCAAACTACATCTTGGCTCCTGCCATTCTTTAGAATAACAATGAAAACACACACTAAATGTGTCTATGAAATATTCTGCATGAGCCCCAATTAAACACAATTTCCATATACATGAATATTGCAGGAAGCAATTCAAATAAAATAAATGGTATCATCAGAGGATCTGTGTTCAACTGTCAAATAACCAAATCTGTACAATATTAAAGAAGGCAATAAAAAGTACTTATACTGATAGCCAAATATACCAAAGCCAAGTAGTTTTTAGTAAAACCTGTGTACAACTTTTTAAATCAGTTAACCACCTTCTAATTTTTAACAAAACCATTTAGAATAATAAGCTTTGTCTCTATGATTACACATAATCATTTTGTCAAAAGATGTGTACACAGATAATGGCACATTCCCTTCCTTGTAAAATTCAAAGTCTAACTGGGAATGCCATAGACTGTGCAGAATTTTTTAAAAGATGCTAAAAACAAGTAAAGGATATTAAATCAGCCTAAAGTAACAGACCTCCAAAATAACTAATGTACATGTCAAGGTTCTGGAAACTATACTGGCTCACAAGGCTGGTGCCAGCTAGAACTGACTAGAACTAGGAGATCAGGGAAAGGCTTCAGGGAGATGTGTTTTACCAGGGTAGAAGAGAAACACAGATGAACTAAAAGTAGCTCACCTAATAATAAGATCTTATTAAGAGAAAGCCTCAATAAGAACATTTCTTCTGCTTATTCTCAGTGTTTATTTTTAGCCAATGAGTCTGAAAATACAATGAAGCAAAGATGCCATTATTAAAATAATTCCAAAGAAATCACTTAAAATCAATTTGGGGGGCAAATTATATCTTCAAGGTGTTAACTAAGTAACATATTTTCTCCAAAAAATGCTACTACATAATTCACTTAATTTTATACTATGTATCTCTACCCTACACCCCAAAACATAAACACTAAGATGCAGACGTTTTTTGGTTCATGTTTAATTCCCCTGAGATTTCCAATATTATAAATATCGCCAAAATCTCAATTTAACTCTTTTGGGATTCAGAACAAGTGCTTGGAAAATTACAGAGATCTACAGGGGCATCGGTTGCATCCGAGGAAGATGAGGCATCTCCTCTTCAACCCAATGTTCAGGATCCTAACCCATTGGGATTGCACCACATGAAATGCAGTGGGCAAAAGGGACTCTTCTTCCACAAAACACTGCACTAATTCTCCAGCATTCAGCTTCTCCACTTGAATGGAATAAAAACCCTTTTGACAACAACAATTACAATCCCCCCATTTTTTTCTCAGGCACACTATTGGACTTCTTGGTGCATGCACAATGCAAATAAGGCAAGCTTCCTTTCACAGAGTGATTAATATGCAACGACAGCCTGCTTTTTTAGGAGGATGTGAAGAACCACCAACAAGCTTTTCTAAACCCAGAGGTTTCTACAATTATTTCCACTGTTTATTTTTAAACAGATTACACAATAACAATAACGCCAAGCGCTTTAGCTCTAATTTGCCAATATTTTGTAAACAATGACAATTTAGATTTTGAAACTTTTTGTATTATATTTAAGTCTATGGTCAACCATGGATGCCGATATATTAATTTTTTTCCCCCAAATCTAGGAAACTCACTTGTGTGAAACAGGATTCAAGCTATACTTTCTTTGCAAGAAACAGCACTTCATTTTTAAATAGCAAGACCTGACTGGCATATACCTTTGGCAAACTCGTGATTTTAAAAATTTATTATAAATTCCAAAATAAGACTAAGAAATTACATTTTAATGTTAACCCATCTAACTTATATGTATGTGCCTTTATAAAACTTATGATTTTTCCAAACTATTGTTAAATTCAATATAAGGCTAAGGCTATGTTTTGATAGAAAATTAAATGGAATTTGTTCAATAAAACAATATCACAAAGACAATGGAATCTACAGATTACATACATATGCACATTTAATCTCAAAATAATTTAGGAAGCATTTCTAATCACATGTCTCCTTGGTGACTTTTACCAAAGTTTCCAAGAAAATGCAAACTAGCAGATATAACATTAGACTTTCCTTACTAAAAATTTTACTTGTGTCTCTTTTTTTTGGGGGGTGGCCTATCTCCATCTACATAGTCTCAGGAAGAGATTCCAATCATACAACTACCTGACTTTCCCACATAATATTTCAAACAAAACAATCATCAACAACTCAAACGTTTTGCTAGGGATATGAATTTTTCTATTCAATGTATTAAACGTCAAAATGTACATTTGATTTTTATGTTCATTTTTTAAAAAACCTCTATAGTTAGAGTTTTAAGACACGGTGTTATATATGGATGAGACTTTTGGCTTCAAATTGAATTTCAGTCAAAATATTTCAAAATTATATGTAGGTCAATACTAATTATGGCCTAAATCAAATCCATCTTCTTGCCAATAGACCCAAATCCCAGGGCATGTGATGACAGGCCAAGAGGAGTTGATTGTGACACCTGCATATCATCAGTTTTCTTCTAGGATAGATAAGAGCATCATTTCAGGGACATCAGCAAGTCATTCAAGTTGTTTCCTTGTGACGTTGGAGTGTCTAGCTAGTGCAAGTCCCTTACCTGCTCAGATTCTCCAGACATCACCAGATACATAACCAACCCCATATTTATCACCACCATATTCACTGTAGGTTTACACTGTTTTCTTCTTTTGTACTTCTAAATTCCAAGTTAAGAAGTTTGTAGTTACAAAAGAAACAGAACGAATTTATTTGTTCTAGTCTATAAGTAAATAAAAAGATGAAAGTGAAGACTAAATTAACAGTGGAACTCCTCATTTTAAATCTCTCCTGTTGAGTTGGTTAAAAGAGAATATAATTTTAAACCCACTCATTACAAACAAAAAGCTTAATATTTAGAAACTCATACCTACGTTGTTAAAATAATTATACATACTTATAATTTATGTTTGCTGAAAATATACCCCACTAAACACTGATTGTTATGGTATTTAAATAATACAATGTAACTGCCTGAGGTTGTCTGTGATAGCTATTCTCTTAATATTGCACAGAGCAGCAAAAATATAACAGAGTAATATATCGATTTACCTCCCAGTGACTTCAAAAGCATCTGGTGTAAATATCTCTAGAAAACCAAATAATAAATGATTATCCAGGTTTCTTATTTAGATACAAAACTACTCTCCAATACCTAAGTCAATTAATGTGTGAAATCTTCATCTTCTAAAAAATAATGCCTAATAATGGCTGTGAAGAACCATAAACCATAAATATATTCTTTTATGAGAAGGGAGGAAGGGGAATGAATGGTCTGCATGACCAGTTATCTTAATTGAGCCTGACCAGTAATTTAAATTCTGATTCCAAAATCAATTTAGCTGAAAATGACCTCAAACTGTAATCAAGGGCAGTTAATGGACTCATTTTCAATCTCTTATCTTCGAAGATATCACACAATGTCCCTTTTTTGCTTCATTACGACAGATGGTTTTCTTGGATGAAAATTTAAAATTTTAAACATGTCATGAGTAACTTTAAGTTACATACACAAAAGGGAAAATCTGAGAAAGGAATAAATAACTCTTGGTTATCTTTTTTCTGACATTTCAAGGTTGTCTTTGGTGTCATTCCACAGGAATAAATATTACAAATGTAACCAAAAACAGTTCAGAAAGTAGTTTAGAATTTTTTACGAAACTACTGAATACATTCATCTTAGACCAACTACACAGAACATAGTAGTTATTCCGTAAGTACTAAATTAAGTGAATGTTTCTGCTACCCAACAAGTCTGGGACACAGCCATTTGCAAATGTGTTCATGAAACTGCTCTTATTCTGGTTCACAGCATCACTGCCAAGCCCATGTCTTTATATCCAAAAAATGTGGGATCTCAGGCCACCCTGGCATCTTTTCAGGGCTCCTTAGTTCAGAAAATGTTCTTCAACAATCTGAGACAGGCCTTAACTCCCTGAATTGTCAATTCTCTTGAAGTTGCCTTAACTTCATCTTCTTAGGTCTTTGCCTTTGATGCACCCCTGGAGCCTTTACCTTTTCCTTTAAGAACTGTGCAAGCTTCTTCCAATCTCAAAAATTCCATACTAAACCATGTGAGATAAAAGATTTCAAAAATAGGCTTTGGTTTGTAGCAATTAGGAACACTGAAAGACACAGGTCACCAGAGGGTTCTCACAGTCTGCTCCAAAATTGAAACTCACAATTCCTCTCTTACCACACGCCTTCTCACACCACTAACTTCAACCCAACACACACACACATACACACACACACACACACACACATAACCCATAGGAGGGTTGCAGCCATGTATCTCATCTCCCATCCTGCATTCTTCCTCACGCCAGTAAAAGACTGCACTTTTATTAATGGAGAGTTAAATCACAGGGACTTTGCTCTTGGGGATACCAGGCATTGTTGAGGGCAGAGTGCCCCACTGCAAACAGGAGGATTAAATGAAATCTTGACAACTGAATAAAATACCCCCAAACCATTTCTCCCAGTCAGCTTAGAGAAAAAGAACAGTCAGACTTATACCCTATAATTTGCAAAATGTTGGATTCTCTTCAGCTGATCAGCACAAGACAAAACACAGGTACTAATGTGTGGATGCAGATGTCCCCCACCCAATGGACCAGATCTCTGCAGAATCACTCTGCGGTGAAGCCCACCCACATGGAGCTTCCCCACAGCTTTTCAGTGTCTCACCCTTAATTACCAACAAACAGCCAGGGACCATTAGAATTTCAGAAATGAAATGAGACAACATGAAACACAGCAGAGATATTAAACACAACAATAAAGAGGAATTCAAAGGAAAAAGAGACAATACAGGAAGCAGGAAAATTTTCTAAAATACTCAGCGATATAAAGATTATTGCATCAAGAAACAAGAAGAGGGTGCTACCAAAGAAACATCAAGACCACATAAAAGCTCTTAGAAATTTTTAATATATGCTTATATAGTTATGTGTTTTATATGTTATATATGTCAGCTGAATATAAAATTCAATAGAAATATTGGCAAAAAACTGAGAAAACCTCCCAGAAAATAAGGGATGGGGCCTGGTGAGACAAAGAAATGAATAATAGGAGATAGAAGATAAGAAAAGTCAGATAATCAATCCAATTTCTGAATAAGAGTTCCAGAAAAAGAAATTAAAAAGATATGAGAATAGCAAATAAATGAGGTAGGACCATTTCTCTGCACTGAATGACATGAATTTCCAGACTAAAATGGCCTACTGAGAATCTACTCCAATAAATGAAAACAGACCTACATCAAGGCACATCATAGTGAAATTTCAGAACACTATAAAGAGAAGATCCTAAAGTCTTCTATAGGAGAAATAAACAAGTTTCATACAAATTATCAGGAACTAGAATGCACTGGATTTCACAAATGCAACACAGAAAGCTAGAAAACCTGGAGCAACACCTTCAAAACTCTCAGGGAAAACAATTTCCAATGTAGAGAATTATATCAGGCAAATATAAATTAACTGCCACAAGCCTAGAAAACTAACAGTCTAGACTGAAAAACAAGGGTTAGGTCTAGGATATATGTCTGAGAAGAAGAAAAAAAATAACCATGTTTTAACATATTGAGAGGGGGATATATACTTCATTTTGAGAACTTGACCATGAATTAATGATGGGTATGTAGAAAACTAAGTTAAAGAAAACTGAGGCCATAATAAACTCCAAAAAAATCCAGAAAACTGTAGAAGGAATAAAATCATAGCATACATCAAGGCTCAGCTGTGAAAAATATTTACATGGTCATAATAATGTAAACATTAAATACTGGTTTAACCAAAAATGGAAAAATTGCTATATTGGGAGGCTAAGGTAAAGGAAGTAGGAGGTGGTGGGCAGTGCGTATAGGAAAAAGTCAATAAATAATACCTAAGACTGAAAATTAAGAAAGTATAAATATGGAGATAAAAAATGTGGAAACAGCTAAAGGAGTAGAAAGTGGTTACTTTAGGGGAGTCAAAATCAATGGTTGGAGGGGTAAGGAGGGGTAAGAAGGAGTAGAAAGAGTTGGGGAAGGGGACTAATGTTTTTTGTTACAAGTCTTATAAAACTAACTTTTTAAACATAGACATTTCATTTTGCTAAAAGTAAAAATTAAACTCAAGAAAGAAGGGAGGCATGACAACCAATTAAGTCCAATTGCTTGACTAGTTAGGATCTTTAATCTCAAGATATATTTAGTATAACTTAGCAGAGAAGAAACAAACTAGCTGACCCACCTTATCTTAATGGTAAATAAATAGCTATGGGCTTCAAGCCAACCTGAGAAGCTATACAGTGTAACGAAGTCACTTTATAAGAATGAAATATGAAATCTCCTTTGTCCTAAATCCTTGGGGATTAGAATGTGTCATGAGTAGATTTTCCAGATGAGTAACGCTAACTACATTGCCTCTTTCATCCAACTTGCCATTGGTGAAGATAATGGTGCCTATGTTTAAGTTTGTTTTATTTTTCCAACTATATGGAAAAATAGTCTTAACTCCTTTAGCACCTAGTACAGAGCTGAACACTAAAGACACATGCTCAATAACTGAGTCCATATAACTGTTACCTGCTGCTTGAAAATGAGGTTTAGTCATAAATAGGCATTATTTATACTGCACTGTGTTAGAGACATTCCCTTGGCATTTGTGATGTATAGGGCTTTCTTTTTAGCCAAATACTAAATGGCTAAGACTGACATGCTTTTTTGTGTTCTTGAGTCTGATTCTCATAATTTTTCCATCCATTCAAGTTACTACATCTTCTTACCATCAGTGTACCTGTACCTAGTGGTCATGTTTCATTTGATTCTAATCTGAATCTAGGAATCTTTATAAATGTGGTAGAATCTAGGAAATTAATTAAGAATATATAGGCTCTTGGTGAATAAAGGTTTAAGGGCTTTAAGGGCTTCCCTATGAGTCAAGTGTGTACAGTTCAGTGCATGGTCTTTGGGGATATGTATTTTGGCTATCCAGAGGCTGCATTCCTTCACTTCTTCACTCTTTCCCTTAATTCTTCATTCTTCATGTTCCAAAAAATAAAGGTTGCCAGACAAATGACTTCCATATTAATCAAGTATCAACAGTAGGTTCTTTATCAGCAACCATTACTTCAAATATTATGGCTCCACCATTGACAGATTTAATATTAACTCTATGCAAATAGAAAATAGAATCTATATAAACCAATTTGTTTCTTAAACTTCCACTTTTCTCAAAATCAAGATGACTTTGCTTTCATGGAAGGTAAAGCAGCTAAGCAATCAGCCACAGCATTTCTAACTCAGTTGCAACTCATGGTGAGTTCAATGCTGAACTCTCAGAGGATGAAAAATAAATGGAAAAAATGTGATTCTAATTATAATCAATATCTAAATCCAACACTAACTGTACACCCCTTCACTGTGAACCTTAGCAGAAAGAAGGGAAATGGGAAAAAAATGACTGAGTTTACTATGTGCCAGACAGTTGTATAAATTACCTCATTTTGTCCTCACAACAGCACTTTTAGGTGGGTATTATAATCCCTGTCTCACACATAAATAAACTGAGTGTTGGAGAGATTAAATTACTGGATCAAGGTCATGGACAGCAGGAGAGCCACCTTTCAAAATCAAGTCTGATATAAAAGACCTACAGAGCGCCCCCTACAGTATGCACTGCCGCTAAAACACCAAAAAAAGATACTAAATTAAGAAAGGAAGATATTGGGGGTGGGTGGGGAGGAAGGTCCAAGAGGGAGGGGATATATGTATACATATAGCTGATTCACTTCGTTGTACAGGAGAAACTAACACAACATTGTAAAGCAACTATACCCCAATTTAAAAAAAGGAAGATAATTTATAACTATAACTTAAATCAAAGTGTTTGTATTGAATTTAGATCTTCTCATGCCCAGGATAGCAGATCTTTAAGGTTTCCATTTGTGCCCTAAATCTAAATATCATATAGCAACTGCAGCTTAACTGGTGATTGGCAGTATCTCATGTGGACAGAATGGACACTTGCAGATGAAATATGAATAAAAGAACATTAGAAAAGTGGTCAATCTCAACCATTTCCACTCCTTTGCTGATCTGATAAAAGCAATGCATCCAATATGTGACAGGCAGAACGGACTTCAAAAGATTTTGCATGAAAAGTAATGACTAATGGGCATGGGATTTCTTTGGCAATAATAAAAATGTTTTGAAATTTTTAAAAAGGTAGGTGCATTGCCTCGCCAACCTCTTCTGGCTCTCTCCCTCAGTGTGCAGGTACATATGCCCAGATGGCCCTCAGCTTAAAGCCTTCCCAACAAACACCTCTTCTCCCCTTCTTTTTGGTCAAGTATCCAGGATATCAGCTCTTACTCAGTCTTTGATTCTAAGAACTTGAATTTCACCATCCGACTGAAATTACTCTAAGATCACCACTCTCCTCCAAATCCAAAGATGCTACTTGAGTCTCATCCTCCTTATACTCTTACCTACCTCTTTTTTATTGCACTATTTGTTTTGCAATCTGAACATAAAGCTCATCAGAGAAAGCTCAGATGGTATAAAAATTAATCTTCTTCCAGTCTTAAGAAGTGAAAGAGATTTTTTAAAACAAAATTGGGATTATGCTTATAAATACCATTTGTTTCCAACTCTTCCATTTAACATTATCATCCTTCTCTAACCTAGGCATTCATACCACGAGGCTCTGGCTACCTTTTTTTTGTTCAATATCACTTTCTAAATTATGGACAAGATACCATTCTAGATGCTACATAAACACAACAACATAAATACTTCGGGTGTGATAAAGACTCCACAATGTACGCGTTCTAATTCATGGTGTTTTCTCTCCACCAAAAGAGGATAAAAATATAGACTACTACGACTCTCAGTCTTCTTGGTCTCCTTAGCTGGGCTTCCTCCAAGCTTCCTTCCAAACACACAACAAGTAACATACCTCATCCACGCTAAATCCTTCCTTTACAACCTCCTTCAGAGCTCACTTACACTGAGAAGAGTTCCAATCTCCCCTGGTGCACAGATAATCTTTATCCTGCCTCGACAATCTTACTTAGCCACGTTTCTGACTTTAAATGCCACCTGGTATTCCCAGTTGTCTTTTCTTTCTCCACTAGACAGTAAGCTCTCTTACTATCAAGGAATTGTACATGAGAGTTTTTGGGTTTTGTTTTACATCTGCAGCTAACAGATTTCGGACATGCTCAGTAATTATTTTCACTGTCACTACTTCTCGCTCTCCCCCAAAACCCATTAAATCTCTATCCTGTCCCTTCTCTGCACTACAGATAGTTTTACCTTCTCTCTAGTCCTATATTCCTCCATCTATGAGGATTAGCTTTCTAACTTTTTTGATCTGAGTCATAACATGATATATGTTTTCCATCACAACCGGGTCAATAAAAGTTTAACAAAACAATACCTACCCTCACTACATAAGACATACTCTCTTTTCTATTCTATTCCATTCCTTCTTTCTTCCTTGTATTCCTTCCTTCTTTTTAATGCTAGTGGAAGCCAACTGAATAGATTTCACCACCCACGGCTGAAAAATACTGACCTGCATACAAGTTAAGACACTAGGATGCCCAAATTTTTTCTAAAACCTAATGTGTATAAAACTGAGGTTATCCATCTTTCATCCAAGGTAACGCCTCTTCTCAATTCCCTGTCATACTGACAGTACCATGATTATTTCATTACCTTGGGTTTGTTGCTTAAAATTATTTCTCTCTCTCAGTCAGCTACCATTTTGGACCTATCATCTACCTCTTCTGGTTGATTTGTCATCTCCAACATGTCAGCTGTGTGTCCTTTTTATCCTAATCCAAAGCCATTACAAGCGTATCTTTCCAAGATTATCTGTTCTATAAAATATATCGCAGTTGGATTTCTTTAACAAGCCCCTCTGATACATAAAATTTAATTTTTATAAGACTTTTCAGCTACGTATCTATTAATAAAAGGTAGAGTTGTGAAGTGTTTTGGTTTGCAGTGCATTTCACATACATTATTTTATTTGCTTCTCCTACTCAAATGAGGAAATTACAGTTCGAAGGTATTAAGTGACTCACACAGATTCACTAAGCAGTTGGTGGCAGAGCCAAATCTTGAACCCAAATCTTTTTAATCTAAGCCCAACAGTTCCTTTCCCCACATACACATCTTCCTACCCCATAAAGCAAAAGACTTTCATTAGACTTCACTGGCCTTCAAAGCAGCTTTAACTGGCTCTCCTATCTCCTAGCCTCTGGGTTCTCCATCATCTACCTGATTTTTCGTAATGCAGCAAAAATCCTTTTACCAACTCACGATTTTGTCCAGCCACTATAGTGGCTGCCACATAAAACCAAAACTCCCCTTAAGGACTGCAACGATCTCTATTGATTTGCTCCTACTTAATTCTCTGCTAATTCATAGCTGGCAACAAATACAGAGCCTAGCACAGCAGACGTTCAATTGCTGTAGTTGACTATACTCTTAAATATTTTTTTAAATGATTTCTCTTACATCTCCAGCAGCACCCTCTCCTTTGTGCAGCATTTAAAATTTTAATACGATTTGTCCCAATATCCAGTCTGCTTTCACTGCTCTTCAATACCAATAATCCTCTAGCTAGATGCATCTCCGTCTACAGAGAGCTAGGTCCTTCCTCCTCTTATTTATCCTTATGTCCCCGGAGCTTCAGATCAAGTACTAGCTCTGCCACATCTTTTTCCAGACATTTAAACCAACCAAGACAATTTTTGCCTTTCTGAACAATTCTCACAATTATTACCTGTCTTCTTCCTTCTAGGCACTTATTCACATAGTACCTTTCAGGATTTCCTAAGTGTTTGAACAAAGTAAGTGGTTTCTCCCCAGCCATCTGAAAGCCTCTGCAGGCCTGGTATAACTTGCTTAAATGTATTTTCTTTTTCCCCTCAGCCTCCAGCACAGAACTCTGCACATCACATTCACAGCACACCTGTTTAATAAAAATTTCAAATAAAACCTCCATGCAGGATGAACCTTTTAATAGAATATATTGAGTACCTACAGCATATTACCTGTTTTACATATGTGATTTTATTTAAGCTCACCAAAATCCGTAAGGGAGATGTCATTTTCTCCATTTTACACAGGGGAAGCAGGCTCAGAAGGGCAGCACCTTGCAGAATGTCAGTGACAGTGACCTCAACCTAGACCTGTCAGACTCCAAAGCTCTTGACACTGCCCTCCACCTACCACTGCCCCCTCACTTCCATCAGATCGGTCAGCCCAGAAGCCAAGCAAATTCACATTTGCTTGGCATGTATTCCGAGGCTATATGTATTCAAATTATCCTAACTTTAAAAAAGGATGAAATTCAGCCAACGAATATAAGTTATAGTCCCAGCTTCACCTGTGTAAATCACTTACCCCTTCTTAGACTCAGTTTCTATTTCAAGACCTAACACGATCTGGCCTTAGAGAATTGGTTTTTCTCCTCATCTCTGGCCACCTCTCCCCCAAGGTACCCAACACTGTTCCCCAAACGTGACTGTATATATGCATATCTCCGTGTGTTGGTTCTGCTGAATCACATCTTCTTCCTGTTCCATCCAGTGAAGGCAAACTGGTGCCCCATGCCCAGCTCAAGGGAGCCCCAAGCAGAGTTAACTGCTTCCTTCCTTGTGCTCCAATGGCATTTAATTCATGTCTCTATTTGTAAGTAGAGTATGTCTCTCCCCAACCCTAGATGGTAAGCTCTAGAAGCAGAGGCAAATCTTACTTGACTTCATAACCCAAAACTGAGCACAATTCCTGAAACTATTTGACAATCACAAGGTTTCAGGAAGGTTCACTGAATTAAGGAAGTCAGGAATATTTGTTGTGATTCAACCAATGTTTGTTAAGTAGTCAATCAACCATGCCTTAAAACGAGAAGAGCGTCTGTCCTTCCTACTTCACAGTGAGTTCTCTAAATGTTACCTGCTCACTCGCCCAACTACGCAAAGAAAGATTTCCCCCTGATAAACTCTCATAGCACCCTTCTCCTTTCCTTAGTTTTTAATCAGAATATATAATTATAAAGATGTGTATGAATTACTTTGCTAATGTCTATATTCCTCCACACTATTAGACTAGAAGCTCTATATAGGGATGATGTATGTTTAGGTAACAGGAATGATGTTATGTTTAGTCTACCACTATATTCCTAGCACCCAACACCCAATAAGTGCTTGATAAATATTTACCGAATAAAAGATATGAAAATTAAAAGATATAATGCATATCAAACACTCTGTGAATTGTATAGTGATGATTAAGACACACTCACTTATTGGGATTATATATTCAGTTTATTCCCTCTTTGATTGCTAAAACAAAACCTTCAGTCTCTTCTCCAGTATCATATGCCTTTAGTTGGCAAACCTCTTCCTGCGCCGCCAATAGGGCACTTATGTTTGACTCATTTGAATAATAATATCAATTACCTTATTTTATTCCAGTTTGTAATTTACAAAAAATATCAGCAGTGAGTGAGACATATTAAATCACCTCAGATCTCACCTAAGATATTCTATAAAATAAAGGTCAAATAGCTTTTTCTTTTCAAAAATAACTTTGATTTTGATACATGGTTCTAATCTTCAAAGCACTGCACAACATTTACAAGGTACATGTTTAACACATTGTAACAATTAGCTTGCATTCTCAAGCGAGTGGGCCCAAGGAGACCAACACAGTTGCTACGGCAGGTCAGATGTTTGCATGGGCTCCTCTGTTACACGGGTTCCTTCCAAGGCTCTGGAGGGGATGGGGACCTGATGACCTGTTCTAACGGTCGAAAGCAAGAGAGTACTGAATTTTCCTTAAAGAGGGCATTCAAAATTGTAGACCTTTTGGCCCCCGTGAGACCCAGATGCATCCCTGTGCTAAAGGCTTTCAACCTCATAATGAGACCACTTTCTCTCTGAAGTATTCATAAACCAACAAGACACGCAGGCATATTTAAAAACAGATTTTAAAAAAATCTAGTTCTCATCTTTGAAGTAGAGTTCCTATTACATCCTTTTTTAAAGTCTGTCTAAAACAAGACCATTATGTCTGAATAGTTATTTTTTCTAGACCCATATACACCCCTCTTTCTCCTTAATAAGCACAGCTCATGTGCATTTGAAAATATTCACAAAATCTCTACCAAGTAGGTGTTACTAATTTTCCCATTTCACAGAAGACGAAACAGACTTAGAGAAGGGAACTGACTTGCCCAGGATCAGAGAGCTAATAAAGGATCCGTATGCCTGGGATTTCACCCTAGGGCCCTAGGCCGCTGGCCACACTTAATCTCCAGGCTCTTTTACTCACAGGGTTCCTTGACAGCAGAAATTTAGGTCATCATGGTGCTTTGTAATTCCCCACAGAGCTGATGATAAAAAGCTGGCACTCAACATATTTGATGAACTATTTAAGAGAATACCTATTGTAACCCAGTCTCTAACAGTGTGATACCACTATGAATATTCCTAAATGGTGAGGTAATCAGACCTCTTAAGAATGATACAGAATGGAAAACAGGGCCAGATGTTGCCAGGGTTTGCAGCTCCAAATCAAAGCTACTCAGGGAGAGTATCCAGTGGAATACAAGTTATGCAGAGGCCTTTCAAGTCATACCAGTGAGGCAATCTTTGAATTGAAAGGCAAGCATATATATCTGAGAGAAAACGAATGCCTAACAGGTTTATTAAAATCTTTTTTTAAATCAAAAACACACATACACAAGATAGACCAAATGTCTTGTCCTTCTAGTATAGTCCTCTTTGAGTGATTGCCTGGAAGTTAAATTAATCCTGCAGGAAGGGAAAAGTGTGTCTACCTAACTGAAAACAGTGAACTCAGGGGCATGGCCTAACAGTGTAATGTAATGAAAGTGCCCGAAAAGCCACCATTTGGCACCCAGGCCAACATCAAAAGGCAAGGCTCCTAATGAGGATCTTCAGCCAAGAGACAGCATTTCCACACCGTGAAATAAAAGAGTGTAATGGCACCACTGGAAACGCCAAATAATTTACGTCCCTCTACATCAGCAAATGGTTTTAAGGTTTGGCACCAAGAGGTAATAACAAAAAGGGCTAGAGTTGACATGCCTCTGACCTTCAGATTGACTTCTGCATTGTACTGCTCTATAGTAGTAAGTACATCTACCTGGATTACAAATAATAGTTTCACTACATTTTTTTTCATATGAAAAACTTGGGATCTCACAGAGACCTATTCATTAGGACTCGGAGAGGTCCTTGGGCATTCACTCTTCCTAAGAGGCCGTCTCTGACAATATTGCTCAGAGACTCACCATTTTAAGAGATGTATAAAATTCTCCTCTGAATCGTATTATTTCTTCCTTTTTAACTAAAGGAATCTTAACCTTTAGTCTTCTTGATTCAAAGCTCAAAGAGCTATTATCATTATATGGCCTGTTGAGTCATGTTTTCAATTTTGTTTAATTTGTAACTCATTTTTAAGACTGGAAAAATGCTATGTATAATTTCCTGTCACTTCTTTTAATGTTCCAAAAGTTTCTTAGCCTATATATCCGTTAGGTGACTAAACCGAAGAATTATCAGTTATGGAATTTACATTAAAATATTTATATAGACAGCATAAGACATGTGTGTGCTCAAAAGCTCAATACTTAAATAGTGCAGGAGAGCCTTTTTAAAACGCCTTTGTCTCCTCCCAGGGTGACGGTTCCCAGAAGACTGATGGGGGCAGGTGCCAGTCCCTTCTCTCCCCTCCCTGCTGATTGGTTCTGCTCTCCAGCACCACAAACCCAAGATCAGCAGGGAAAGTTCAAACCGTTCTTTAGCAACAGGTAGTCGATCACTTATTTTCCACCAAGACAGGAAGAACTGTCTGTAAAATATCTTTGGAGGTCTGCCAGCAGCACTGAAGCCCCTTTCAGTCTGGAAAGCAGCCCCAGTTCTGTAACTCTGAAGACCATAAATGTGGGGGATTCATCAAACTAATATTAAATAGAGGCTTTGTCACCTTAAAAATTTCAGTGCTTGGATCAGAAATTCCAAAGTCTGTATTTCAAGCAGTGTAAAGTTTACAAGATGCTGTCTGTAATTTACAAAACTGAGTTCTGCAGCAAACAAAAACATGTCATGTCTAAAGATTAGTATTTGAATGACAAAATGGTGCTATTTTGAAAGGCAATTAAGATGTCGTTCCCTATGAAGAAAAAATATAGATATAGATTACTTACATTAAATGACATATTACCTATTTGAGGAAATCAATTAATGATAAATGTATTCCAAAGAAAAGCACTATGCAAAACTCAGAATTTGGGGTTCCAGTGACTAATTTTTCTCTCTTACTGCTGCCTTGACTAAGCACCTACAGTCCTTGCAAACAGCACACCCACACCATAATTTTTTTTTGGCAAACAATTAGTGCCTTAATTCTTGAACTATCAAGCTCGAGAAACAATAGCCACTTAAATCAACAAACCCTCAGTTTAATCAATTAGCATAGAGTCTTAGATGAACCTCCTTTATTAAACATGCATGTGTCCTGCTATTTTCTGCTATTTTAATATTATTTTTTAAAAAACATCCTGGGTAAAGGTATCTGGAAAGAAATCATCAAGTTCAATGTGTTAGGGGAAGACAGGGGGAGCTTCCTGAAAACTGACTCTAAAAAACAATGTTAAGTGTTAGACTAATGAAAACTTAGCCCCAGTTGGTAGATCTTTAGAATCTTCGTAGTGGGAATAGCAACTCAAAAACTATTAAACAAATGACAGGCCAAACATCCACAATGTCTGAATTTTATTCTCTTTTCGTTTAATTCTGTTGAATTTTAAATAAAGTTTAGGTTATTTTTTTAATATTTTAAAATATGCTAATAGTTGTTGAAAAATAATTAACTTTTCAGTTTTTGGACAGAGTTGTAAAAGGTTTCCCACATTCTTAAATATGGCTTTACTACATTCCATTAAATTTTGTTCAGAAAGATACATTACTGATATTGAAATGAAAACCAATGAAAAAATATAGCTCACCATAACGGTATTCATAGCAAACTCTGCTGAAACATACCTTAATTCGTTTAGTAAATGATATTATATATACTATAAATACAGTGCAAGCTAGCTTTTGGGTAGCAAAGGTGTTCTTTGTTCTTAATCTGGTGCTACTTGTTAGAAAACCAGTCCTGATCACTCCTTGACTCTTCCAAGTTAAACTGGCAGAGGATTATAAAATTATCAAATAAACATATGACTTAACAACCATTCCAGATAATTCCATCAAACAATTTTTCCACAAAACATCTAAAACTGCAGCTAGAATAAACTCAAATTTGCTGTGTAATTCCACAACGTTTCACTTTATTCCTAAGGAGCAGAAGACACCAAAATGACAGAGGGGCAGCAGACCTGATTCCTTTGGTATATTAAGGTGAGCACACCTTACATCTAAATTTTCATGTGCGCCCAGTGGAGCAGAGACTGAACAACCATTGTCCCTGGAGACGACAGAACACTGCAGGCCAAAAAACAACAACAACAACAAGAAAACGTATGTGTGTGTGTTTTCGTTTTTATTTTCGTCCTGACCCTTTGACTTGAACTCTACTTTTTTTTTTTAAACTATGGTAAAAACAATACTTTAATGGAAAATTCTCTTTGGAAAACCGCTCAACTTCTTTCTTTTGTTAAGCAACCTTGTATGTGTTTCCTCTTCTGCCTTCTTCCCATCCTCACGTTACTAGGGCCACGAACGAGGACGCTTTCCTTCCAGAAAACACCGGTCAGAATGCCACCCTTGCCTGGGCAGCCTTGAACATCCAATCTGGGATTCCCTGGGGATCCCAACACCAAGAGTTACACCCATCACGACGCTGGAAAGGGTGTCTGGGCGATCCCCCCTAAAGGCCTACCAAAAATCAGGTCTCTACCGTTACGCCCCCATCTAGAGGAGAGGACGTCCCAGACACGCCCCCCCGCGTGCAGGGCGGGGAACTCGCGCCCGGGAGTCCCACGGACACGATGGGAAAGGGCATGCCCGGGCGGGGTGGGTGGGGGCGAAGCTGACCCGGGGACTGCCGGTACAGAGCGAGAAGCCCGCTGGGGTTGGCCGACCCCCTCCCCCTACCCCTCACTGGGGGCCTCACCACCCCTCCAAGGCCCCGCCCCCAGCTTCGCCCCCTGCCCGCCGGTCAGCGCACGCGTGTCGGTGCGCCCAGCCTCTGCGCCCTCCCAGGCAGCACGCTCCGGTCTGGACGGTTCCGCGGGTGTGTGTGTGCCGGAGGGGCGGGAGGGATGCTCCAAGTCGGCGTGAAGGAGGCACGAGTGGGGAAACACGGGCGGGCCAGACCAGGAGACCTCCCGGTAACCACCTCGACTTCATTTTATCTCCTCAGAAACTGGGCAGGCTGGGGACCCCGCCGCAGGGCGGGGTTCCTCCCGGCGGGGGGCGAGAGAGACCGTTACGCTGGAGCACCGGGAGACGGTCCTGGCAGCTCCCGGCCGCCACCCGCGCCGAAATAAAAGCCTCTCGCGGCTTCCCGCCCAGCCAGCCTCTCTCTGATTGGTCGCCATGGGAGGGACCCGAGTTGGCCTGAGGCGGCGGCGGAGCGCGTCTCTCGTGCCGCCCGGGGAGGGGGCGCGTTGGGTGCTCCCCGGCCCACCCCGCGCGCTCCCCGACCCAGGCTCGGCCGTCTAGGGCAGCTCCAGCGGCAGCTGGCAGCGGCGGCCACAACACACAGACCCCTCCGCCCGGCTTTCCTCGGGCGCTTCCCAGCGCACGCCCCCCACCGAGAATGTCTGCCCACCCCACCCAGCTCTCTCCGGTTCCTGCTCCTTTTCTTCCCCCTCCCCGTCCGTCAGCTCCAAAACGCAAATCCTGGGGTGGGGTGGGGCGGGGCGGGGCGGGGTGGGGTGAGCAGCTGGAGGGAAGGGTGGGCACGCACGGAAGAATCTTCCAGGGAGGCCGGGATAGAAATACCCCAAATGAAATAAACCTCCCTCCCTGCCGCCAAGGTTTTATGGGCGGCGGCGCAGCCCCCGCAACCCGCGGCAGCATCACTACTGTCTTCCTCCCAGCTCCTATTGTTCGCACTTTGCCAGGGTCAGGAACCTCGCCCAAAGAAAGGAGACTGGGGCGAGGTGTTTCGGGCGGCTACCTGCCATTCTTCTCTCGCACCACGCAACATGGGGCTCGCGGTGCGTGTGAAGGCACACACGCGCACACACGCGCGCGCGCACACACCAGGCAACCCCGATCACGCCCTCCTCGCCCTCCGCCCCTCCGCACTTCCTCCTGTCAAAACGCGGCGCTCGATCCTCCCATCCCTCCTTGCTCCGGGCCGAGAGCAGGCTTTGCAACTAACCAGATATTTGGCAAATGAAAAACTAACGTCATACCGACGGGGGTGCAACAACGGCCACACAGCCCTGAGATTCTGCCCATTTCGCCCCATTTTTCAAACCGTTATTCGGCCGGGGCCGGGGGGAAAGGCGCAAAGGCGGCGAGCCCCACTTTATTAGACCCGGGGAAATAACGATCGGGGGCGGCTGCCCCGGCCTTATTGTTCACTCTTCGCGGAACCGGGGCTGACAAGCCGCTTCCCCACAGAACCCGAGCCTGTGCGGCTGCACCACCGGACCGCGGCCTCCCCCGCTCCGCCGCCCGCCACCCGCCTTCGGGGATGGAGCGCTGCCCATCACCGGCGCGGCCGCAGCGTCCCGGGAGCGGGCTGCTCCGCTCCCAGCGCAGCGGGCACACAAAGTGGGAAGGGCGGGCGCGCTGGAGGGGCGCCCGGCACTCGCTACGCGGGGAGGCTGCCCCGGTCCAGGCAGCCCGGGAGGGTTCGGGTGGGCAGCAAGGGCGACGCGCTCCTTCCTCAGCTCAACGAAAATGACCACCCTTAGCATTCCATGTAAAACCACCCCAAATAACAGCGTTCCTCGGGGAGAGGAGTGGGGGGAGGGTTCAATTAGCAAATCAAATTGCGAATATTAATTTTGAAAATGTACCTGCAGTTCCCAGGAAAAACAAAGTCCAGATGAGATCCTTAGTTTGCAGCATTGTAATCTGCTGGCCGGGAGGGATGTTCTTGCCGCGGTAAATTCTCTGCCCCCCCCCCCGTGCAGCGAGTGTGGACAGCGGCAGAGCAACAGACCTAGGGGCAGACAATTGCCAGGCTGAGTATGATTATTTTTGCAGAATTGTTTCCTGCCAGCCGCCACCGAGCTGCGTTCACGCGCTGATCGGAGAATGAGTGACAGTCCCAGCCTCAGCACATTCGCAACTCGGAGATCCTTGCGCTGGCCCGGGTTCGCTTTGATGGAACTGGGGATGGGAGCTGGGGGCGGGGGTGAGAACCTCACTGTGTCCTTCCACCACGCCGGCCACAAATAGTGCCGAACATCAAGGAGGTAAGAGAGACAGGGGAGGCAGCTGCGGCCGCCTGCAAAACCCGGCGTGGAACTGCCGGAGGAGTCGGGCTCTTTCACAGGCAGTCTTCCAGGCAGAACTGGGATTTCTTCTTTTCACACTTCTCACCTATGCCTCCGCGGTCCTTGCTGCCATCCAGCCTTCCTTAATCAGGAAGGTTGGATACTTTAATAACTAGTAAATAATAAAAGTAAAATCTTGGGTTTGTGTAGGGTTTCAAAGTTGTCGAATCCTTCATTTAGATCCTAAGATCCTTGAATTATAAGGATAGCCTAGGATTTAGTTGTTTTAAGTGCAGGAAATTAGAAATTTGGAGGAGGGGGATTGCTGTTATGGGGTTTTGTTTGTTAATTTTTTTGTTTGTTTGTTTTATACTGGCTATGAAGTTTGCTCTCCCACAGAGAGGCAGCAGATCTCAGGGGAAGGAGGTGGGAAGCAACTTAAGTTAGAAGGAAAACGCAGATGTTTAGAAGGGATTTTCAGAAATAACTACAGGAAAATATTTTCTTGTTTATAAATGCTGGAATCTGTGGTCTCTTTTTAAAGATAACCAAGATTTTTTATGTAGGTTTTACGGTATAGGCACAATATTAAATAATATTTTCTTACAAGGGCATACAACCTCAATTTTTAAAGATTTTAATATAGAATATCACTGAGGTACCAACGCAAAGAGTTTCAATGAATCTTCCAGCTGTTATTTTAAACAGAAGAGGGTGGGGGAGCAAGGTGAAAATAAACATGTTTCAGCACCTGAGCAAGGTTTGAGTGTTTACAGAACAAAAGGTGAGGCAGAAAAAGGAGCTCACGGTGTCCTAGATGCTGGACTAGCCTACTAGCCTAGCACAGTGAAACCCTCCCAGAGGAAGGCTGCCTGTCTATGTTCAAAGCACCAGTGCACCAACATCACCATGCACTCCATTTGTCTTTAAAGGTCAGACTCTCCACTGCTGTATCACTCTTTAAAAACCCATTCTCTGCTGGCTAACCAGCCAGCCTCTGTTACTGGAGAGGCTGGCACCCCTCCCCCTCCCCTCCTGTATACTAAACCCAGGTGGGCCAAACCAACAGGCTGAAATACAGGGGCCCCTGAAAAGTACTTCCTCCCCCAAATCTATCTTTCACAACATTTATTTTTGTAATATTTCCCTCATACCAACTATAAATAATTTTAAAATACAGAGAAGTAGAAAGAATCCCACAGATTCCAGAGATACCCACAGATTTTCTAAGTCTTCTCTATATGCATATGATTTTTATCATTGACATAGTATAGCAGTGCCTAACGTCTCATTATAAGCATTTTACCAGTTTGTTAAAAAGTCCTTTGAAATCCTTTATAGCTATGTAGTATTTCTTCATATTGATGGCTCTTCAATGGTTTCTCCACTGTTGGATATTTAGATTGTTTCCAGAGTTTAATAATATCAGTAATGTTTTTTGAACATCTTTTAATAAGTATTTATTGAACAACCACTGTATTTAGTCCTGTGCTGGGTACAGTGAATTATATAGTTGTTGGTGGTGTTTTTAATGGTTGCTGTATTTAGCATATTTGGCTTCAGACATGCCAACATGTAAAATTACCACATTGGCCTTGTAAATGTAAGTGGATAAATATATTAGACTCTTTCTTAAGGAAGAGGTTTTGATAGCAGGGAAAGATGGAGAGAACAGGCTTGAGGGGAAAGGGAAGAAAGTGAAGGTTGGGATACCCAAGATAAAATTTTTCTATTTCTAATTTTACCAAGAGTGAGAGACACAACCTTCTCTGCAAACCTCCCTCCCTATAGTGCCTATCCATAGAATTAAAAGATTCCTTACTATTTTCCTCCCCAAATGTCCCTATTTTTAGTTTTTTAATGTAGGCAGGTGTGGAAGTCCTATCTTACTTCAGCATGACTGAACCCCCCCCAGCCCCTCCCTTCCCTGTGGGGCTGCTGCTCTCTGTTGTGATGATTCATTCTAGACTTCTGGCCCCCAGGCATTCCAGTCCACACTCCATGTATCTCTCCTGTGTTCTTTCAACAGGATCCATCACTTGTGTCCAATTCGTCAGCTCTCCACTTGTCAGTGCCCACATCTGTGAGCTCTGGGTGTCAATCCTTTCCTGGACCTCACTTTGAAATGAGGCAAAACTGTGTCCCTCCCCAGACCTCTCTCCCCAGAGGGAGTCCCAGGCTGTCAGGCCCACATTAATGAGCATCTAGCGAGTGAATAGCCAGGGGACTGAAGCAGAGGAAGGAGATACTCAGGACTGTTTTAGAGATTGGAGCTTCCCTAATAAAGCAGAGAATGGGCTATAAAATCAGCCACAGCAAGAAGACCAGCCAGGAAGCTATGACAGTGCTCTCTGGATGGGCTGGCAGGTCCTGATCCTAGGCAGTGGCCCTGGGGAAGGAAGCCAACAGGAGCACAGATTTGAGAAATATTTCCAAGACAAAAAACAGCAGAACTTTGGAACTTTCTGAAGATGGGGGTCTGAGGCAGGGGAAGAAATCAGAATTGCTTTCATTCATTCAACAAATACTTATTCAGTATCAACTAGGTGCCCGGCACTGCTCTAGACACTCAAGACATAGCAGTAGACAAAAGAGTATCTTTGCCTTCATGGACTTCTGTTCTTATGGGGAAGATAGAAATTAATCTACAAATATCTAGTATGTAGATGGTAATATGTGCAAAGGAGAGCAATAAAGAGGGGTACAGGGGTAGGGAGTTCTGTGGGGACTAGCATTTTGTACAGGGGAGCCAGGGGAAACATCTCTGATTCAGGGATAGCTGGCCAAGATCTCAAGAAAGTAATGACTCCAAAGCTTCCAGTGTGGGCAGTTAAGTAGCTGCTGGTAACCTTGACAGGGAGTGGAAGAGGAAGGGCAGACTTAGACAAGGTAATAAGCAAAGGAGCAATGGTGTCAGCTCTGAACATACTAATTCTGAGACGTTTGAGGGATATCCAAGTGGAGATGTACAGAAGACGAACAGTCAGATGGAGAGGAGCCTAGAGAACATTAATATTTAAGCTGTGGGCAGACGGAACTGCCAAAGAAATAGTGAAAACACAGAGAGATAGAGAATTGGAACATTATAATGTCACCAAATCGAAAGGAGAAGAAAGTTTTGAAGTGCTCATATAAGAAGACTTAAAAGTTTTCTGGATTTGACCATTGGGAAGTCATGAGTGGTCTCTGAGAGAGCAGCATTCATGGGGAAGGGGAGACATCAGTGTCCCAGGAACGGAAGACTGGCCAGGAAGGAGCAGCGGGGGATGTGGACCACTCCTTAGAGGAGCCATGTGATAATGGAGGAATGTGGTAAGGATAGTAACAGGAAGACAAGCTTGAGGGAGAAGGAACCTTGAAAGGAGGTTTTCTTCTCTTCTCTTTAATATGAGGATTTAATTATTAGGTTATAAAGTAAATTAATTTGCCGCTAACTCCTGCTCACCATCACCACCACGTTATGGTCTAACTTAGACTACTTGAAAAAATGAACTTGGTCTAGAGTCAAGTGCCCTCACAAGTGTTTTTCCTCATTTAAGGCTTCTTTCCTGTTGGTGTTGAAAAGGAGAACCAAGGCAAGACCTCAGAGCCCACAGAAATCCGAGGAACTCAGTTTAAACATTTGACATGAGCAAAATGCATTCTGGGAAACTCAGCAGCCTAAGCCCAAAGCCAAAGACAGTGACCTGGGGCTAGGAGAGGCTGGGGAAACAGAGGCATGCCCAAAGAGGTGAGTGTGATCTAGGAAAGAGAGGACCACAGAGCTAAGGAGTGAGTCTCTAGGGAGCCCTCAGAGCTCCCTCCTAGCTTCTCATATTCCTAATCTGGTTGACATGAGAAGTGACTTCTAACTTCTATGGTGTGATGGGGCTGAGGCCACTGACATGCTTCCCTCCTTGCTCAAGGCTGGCTCAGGCCCTGGTTAAGGACTAGTGCACACTCATCCGTTGATCCAGCTGAATGATGCTGGGGACTCCAAAAGCCGAGGGATGAGAAAGGTCGACACAGAAACCACTACTTCTTTGTGAGGGTTGTGCGCTGCACAACTTCAAGGGGTGCCTTTCAAGTCCCACTCATCATATATTTAACCAGATGTTGTTAGGACAATTTTTGTGTCAGGTGCAAGTAAATAATCTCAGGGAAGGGGTGATGTTTCTTTTTTTCTTTCTTTCCTCCTTCTTTTCTTTCTCTTTCTTTCTTTCTTCCTTCCTTCCTCCCTCCCTTCTTTCCTTCGTTCCTTCTTTCCTTCTTTTTTTTTAAATTTTGCAGACACTTTATTAGAGAGTGCTTTCAACCCTGTATACGAAGGGAAGAAAACAGTTTGGAAAGAGGGAGAAGCTGAGCCATACCGCAGGCACAACAAGGTGTCAGTCAGCCCCTGGGAGCTGTGAAACCAGCTGTAGTGTCCTGGCATGGAACAGTCATCAGACTTAGGCTGAACCTGACCTTGGGAGAGGCAGCTCTCTGCAGCCAAGGGCAATTCCTCAAGGCTAACAGCTGAGAGCATCCTCCCAAGTAGAGAAGCATGTCGTCCCCCAGTCCTGAAAGTGGCATCTGTGCAGCTTAGCACAGCATCCACACACAATTTTAGCTGTAAATCAAAATATAATTGGGGGGAAAGTTAAATATTTTTTCTTTTCTTTTTTTATTTTGGGAAAATATATGTAACATAAAATTTACCATTTTAACCATTTTAAGTCTACACTTCTGTAGCATTACATTCACATTGTAGTACAGCCATCACCATTATCCATCTCCAGAACTTTTTCACCTTCTCCAACTGAAACTCTGTACCCATTAAACAATAAATCCCCATTTCCATTCTTCCCCTAGCCCCTAGTAACAACCATTCTACTTTCTGTCTCTTTGAACCTGAATAGTTACACATACAAGAACAATCATATGTTTGTCCTTTTGTTCCTGTCTTATTTCACTTAGCATAATGTTTTCAAGATTCACATAAGTGGTAACATGTGTCAAATTTTCCATTCTATGTATATACCACATTTTGTTCATCCATTCATTCATCAGCTGACGCTTGGGTTGCTTCCACCTTTTGACTGTTATGAATAAAGCTGCTATGAACATGGATGTGTAAATATCTGTTCAAGTCCCTGCTTTCACTTCTTTGTACCTAGAAGTGGAATTGCTGAATCATGTGGTTTAATTTTTTGAGGAATTGCCATACATTTTCCACAGCTGCTGTATCATTTTGCATTCCTACCGGCAATGCACGTGGGTTCCAATTTCTCCACAACTTTGCTAACACTTTTCTTTCCTTTTCTCCTTTCCTTCCTTTTATCTTCCTTCCTCCCTTCCTCCCTCTCTCCCTTCCTTTTTCTTTCTTTCTTTCTTCCTTCTTTTCTTCTTTTCTTTCTTTCTTTCTTTCTCTTTCTTTCTTTCTTTCTTTCTTTCTTTTTTATAGTAGTCATCCTAGTGATTGTGAAATGGTATCTCATTATGATTTTATTTGCATTTCCCTAAGGTCTAGGGATACTGAGTATCTTTTCATGTGCTCATTGCTCATTTGTATATCTTCTTTGAAGAAATATCTGTTCAAGTCCTTTGCCCATATTTTAACTGGGTTATTTGTTTTATGCTATTGTTGAATTATAGGAGTTCTTTATATATTCTGAATATGAATCTCTTATTAGTTATACGATTTACAAATATTTTCTCCCATCCCATGGGTTAACTTTTCACTCTGTTGATAGTGTCCTTTGATACATAAGTTTTTAATTTTGATGAAGGCCAACATGTCTATGTTTCCTTTTGTCTTCTGTGCTTTTGGTATCATATTCAAGAATCATTGCCAAATCCAAAGTCTTGAAGTTTTCCCCCTATATTTTCTTCTAGTTTTATGGTTTTAGCTCTTACATTTAAGTCTTAGATCCATTTTGAGTTAATTTTTGTACATGGGTAAGGTAAGGGTCCCGTGTTATTTATTTATTAGTTTTCCCAGCATTATTTGTTAAAAAATATTTCCCCGTTGAATGGTCTTGGCATCCTGGTCAAAAATCCTTTGACCATATATGCAACGATTTTTCTATGGACTCTCTATTTTATTCCATTGGTCTATAGTCTGTCTTTATGACAATATCACACTGTTTTGATTACCACAGCTTTGTAGTAAGTTTTTAAATCAGAAAGTGTAAGACCTCCAACTTTGTTCTTCTTTTTCAAGATTATTTTGTTTATTTGGAATCCCTTGAGAGTCCACATGAATCTGAAGATAATTCTTCTTTTCAAAAAAGGTCATTGGGATTTTGGTAGAGATCGAGGGGTACTGTTTTCAAATCTGTCCAAAGTTGTTACCTGGTCTAGTATCTGGAGCCATGCTGACATCTTGGGGATGGATGTGTGTTAGACATTGCACTCTAGAGCTATGGGAAACTGAGTCACAGTGAACTAGCACAAATTGCCGACTTGGGTGATCTATTCTTTCCAATATAGATATGGAGAGATGAAGCAGGATCAAATCACAAGAATCAGATCATGAAATTGCACAGCCAGTTTAGAGAGGTGACAGTGTGCTAATAAAGGAAAGATGGGTTTAAATGGTTTCTTGGCTTTACTGAACTCAAACCTCAGAGACTCAAACCTGTTTTATCTTTGAAAACAACCCCTCTGAAACAGGTGATTTAACAGTCTGGAGAAAGGAGCCAGGATCTCCATGTCAAGATCTTCTAAATCACAAAGTGTGACTGAGCTAAAGTTAAAGACAGGATCATTTCCTTTCTCCTTCTTACACATCCTCCTACACACCCCAGCAGAAATGAAGTACAGTGAGGTGAGTCCTCAGGTCCTGGAGCTTGACAATCTAAGTTCAAGTCCTAGCTTCTCCACCTGTAGGCTCTGTGGATTTGGGCACAGTATTTCCCGCCTATAAACCTTCTTTTTTTCTTGGTCATAACATCTGCCTTTCAGATGTCTTATGAACATTAGTTAAAATAACATACATAGAGGACTTAGTGCAGGCCTGACACTCTTTCATTCAACAGATATGTACTGAACCCCTGTCACATGCAAGGCACTGTGTTAGTTGTGGCAATAAAAAGAAGTCAACAGAACACATGTGTTTACAGGCTTGTCAAGAAGACAAATAACTAAACAAAGAGACCAAAAAATTATAAACTATAATTAGAGTCATGAAAGATATAAACAGCATTGTTTGACAAAGAATGACAGTAGAGATATATTTTAGATCAAGGAGGGAGGTGACAGGTAAGTTGCAACCTAAAGAATGAAAAATACCCAGCCATGTTTCCAAGTAGAGGAGCATTCCAGGAATGTGCAGAGATCCCAAGGTCAGAAAAATCTAAATGGTTCTAGAAACTAAGAGAATGTGAGTCCGAGATGGAAAGAGCAAGAGGGTTAAAGGACAAAAGATAGGCACCATGTGAGCCAACTTGAAGGCTAAAGTAAGGAGCTTGTATTGTAGTCAAAGTTCAAAGAAAGCCCCTGGAGGACTTGCAGCAGCAGAGTGACAGGAGTTGTTTTCCATGTTTTAATAACCATTCTGGCTGCTGTGTGGGAAATGGCTTATAAGGAGACAGGTGTGGGTATGGGGAGGCCAGTTATTATAGAAACCACCACAGAAATGCAGGGAAGAGATGATGGAGGCTGGGGAGGAGGTGGCAGGAGATGAAGAGGAGCAGAGATAAAATGGATCAAACTTGCTGATGGATATGAGGAGAGAGAAGATGCAGAACATGCTGGGAGAATTTGTTTGGAGAGGAGGGGGGATCAAGGGTTAGATTTTGGACAAGTTACGTCTACCTGGGAGACATCCACATGGAAATGTCACGTTGGTGGTCAGACATGAGTATGGAAGTCAGAAGAGAGAGATCTTAGCAGGAAATATAAATTTTGGAGTCATCAGCATTAGCGGCATCTAAACCCACGGGAAAGGATGAGGTCACTTAGCCAAAAATGAGGAGAAAGAAGAGAGGAAGGCTTAGGCCCTGATCTAGAGAAACACCAATTTTATGAGTTCAGATGAAGAAAACAGAACAAGCGAGAAGACTGAGATGAGGTGTCGTGAGGTCAGAGGTCAACCAGGAGAGAGCAGCATCTCAGGACCAGGGGAAGAGAGACTTGTAAAAAGGAAGGATGTGCCATGTGATGAATGCCGCTGAGAGGCCAGGTGAAATGAGGACAGAGAGGAGTATCCACCAGATTTGGGAATATGATGGTCATTAGTAACCTTGGCAAGAACAAATTCACACCCTCTGGGTTGAAAGTGAGTGCCTAATAATGTTAGCTATAATAACAATAATAGGCTCCCTACTCATTCCTTCTTTGAGCTTCTGTGATAATAGAAAGACATCTGGGGACTGATCAGGGCACAGAAGTGCAGCACTCAATGATTAATCACACATACAAGTTGGTCTTATTTTAAGGTGTAAACTCAGACACCAATGTCCTTCCTGAATAATTGCCATAGTAGTTGTAGACAACTAATGCTCTAAAAGATTTGGTTGCATCAATACTTGGGGTAAGAGGGGAAAATATATCCCTTTCTCCTCCAACTATCTTTACTTCCCCTGCTCAGTGTCCTCCCTCCTGTTCCTCTGTGTCTTCTGTGGTTATACTGCTTCCCTTGGTCACACCCTAAAATACCAACAGGTATTAACCTCAGCACCAAGGAAAAGAGCCTAGTGGGCAGAGCCAACACTAAATTTAGGTCCCTCCAGGCTCATCTGTATCTTTGGAGCCAGAGAGGGTCCCATCCATGGAGCCAGTACCCACTTGTGGCACCTCCTCTCCTAAGAGCAAGCACCTTGGGGAGTGAAAGAGAAAATGAGGAAGCAAGATGGCAACCATTCGTAATGAAAGGCAAAGGCATTCATCCCATTCCCACTATTACCACCACTGCCGCTTCTTTGCAAGAAGAACCAAACTGCTTTCCTCCTTTACACAGCCACTGCATTACATCTCTCTTGAGAATCCTCTGGAACCATCCTATAAAAACACAGCGCCAAAGAGGATGGTGTTGCTGGTTCTACACTAGTGACAAAATCCCAAAGAACTCTGAATTTGAAGTCAATATGGGTCTAAATGCCACCCACCCCCACCCCATGCACACCTCCCAAACACTGGCAGCCATTTCTACCCTTGTCCCTCTACCCCTTGGGTGCAGATGGTTCCACAGAGCCCGAGAGCTCCCAGGAGCTCCCAGGAGATACAGCACTCATTCTAGTCACTGTCTCCAAAAGAGAAATTCCAGCAAGAACTGTGGAGTGGGCAGGCATGTTCCAGAATGGGAGGCTCCCCCCGACCACCATCTGTCCTTGCATCAGCAAAGGAGCAATCAAAAAGGAAGACTCCACTCAGTGACTCTCTGAGCAGGGGACGAATGTGACCTGGACCTCTGGTCCGAGCTACCCTTCTCTGATCCCCCACCCCTGCTGCCCCACCATAAATGTCACTCTAAATTTTATTGAAGGAATGGGATGAGTAAACAAACCAAGAAACAGCTCATACAACTCAATATGAAAAAAAAAAAAATCAAAAAATGGACAGAAGACCTCAGTAAACATTTTTTTCCCAAAGAAGACATACAGATGGCTAACAGACTATCAACATCGCTAATTATTAGAGAAATGCAAATCAAAACAACCATGAGATATCACCTCACACCTGTCAGAATGGATATCATTGAAAAGTCTACAGATAACAAATGTGGAGAGGATGTGGAAAAAGGGAACCCTCCTACACTGTTGGTGGGAATGTAAATTGGTGCAGCCACTATGGAAAATAGTATGGAGGTTCCTCAAAAAACTAAATATAGAACTACCATATGATCCAGCAATTCCACTCTTGGGTATATATCTGGAAAAAATGAAATCAATAATTTGAAAAGATACATGTACCCCAATGTTCATAGCAGTGCTGTTCACAGTAGCCAAGATATGAAGCAAACTGTGTCCATCAACAGATGAATGGATAAAGAAGTTGTGGTATATATATGCAATGGAATATTACTCAGCCATAAAAAAGAATGAAATAATGCCATTTGCAGCAACATGGATGGACCTAGAGAATATTATGCTTAGTGAAATAAGTTAGAGAAAGACAAACACTGTATGATATCACTAAAAGTGGAGATTAGGAGATGCTACACATGAGTATATATGCAAAACAGAAACAGAATCACAGATATAGAAAACAAACGTGGTTATCAGAGGGGAGAGGGAAATGGGAGTCAAATTAAAGATACGGGATTAAGAGAGACAAACTACTATGTATAAAATAGATAAGCAACAAGGATATATTGTACAGCACAAGGAAATATAGCCATTTTCTTGTGATAACTTGTAATGGAGTATAATCTATAAAAGTACTGAGTCACTATGCTATACACCTGAAATAAATATAATATTGTAAATCAACTATACTTCAATTAAAAACTCCGGCATAAAACAAAGCAGCTAAAAATAAATAAAATAAATATTAACCAACTATACTCCAATATAAAATAAAAATTAAAATAAATAAACAAACAAACCAAGAAAGAGCTTGAGGCTCACTACATCCTGGGACTTTGGCCGGGGTCGCTTCCCAGCTCCCATGGCTGCAGTTCAGGCCTCCTCATATCTCACAGTGATATAACCACAGCCTCATGACTGTGCCTCCACTCTCCCCCTTCAAATCCACCTCCCCCAACCTCCGGAGCCATCTTCCTAAAAAGAATATTTGTAAAAAGGTGAAAGAGTCACTTCCCCACAGAAAAGCCTTAAAGGCCCCCCATTTCCCTCAGATGAAGTCCAAGCCCCATCAAGGCCCTCCCAGTCTTACCTCCCGCCTCTTCTGGTGCCCCCTTGCGGCCCTGAGTAACCATCCCACCTGGGCTCCTGCTGGCTGCCTGGCTGACTTCTGCTCATCCTCTAAGACTTGCTTCTGAGGTCCTCTCTTCCCTGACCTTCCAATCTCTTGCTCTTCGTGCCTTTCCCCTGGGCTAGGTGCTCTTCCCAGATGCCTCCAGAATCCCTTGGCCCACCTCCTCATTGCATTTAATTATCTAATTACCTATTTCTGAATCCATCTCCCCCACTACCCCTGGACATCCTTTAGGACAGGGAATTTCATTCTAATTTCTATATCACTAGTACCTAGTTTGTTGCCTGGCACTTGAAGCTTGTTGTGGAATTACTGAATTAATGTCATCAATAACTTTTTCCTGCCCCACTTGTCCTGAATATGGTGAAAGCTACCTTTCCATCATGTAGGAGTTGCTCAGAGAACAAAGTATACAGTGGAGACAATTGTAGGTCTAACTAAGTAAAGTCAATTTTTATTTTAAAACATCTTACAAAGAATCCTTGACCTTAATATCTCAGGCTAGCCTCAGAGGCCAATCTTTCTTGGTTTGGATCCTTCTATCCTTGATTAATTGAGAAGATTCTATTTTCTCCTCAGTTCCATCCTGCTTTTGTCCATGAAGCTCAGGCACCCTGGCATCAAGCACATTTCTGCAGTATCTTCCCCTGGCATCTCAGTTCCTCCTCTGGACTCAGAGCAGCAGCCCCCAGATGTCTGCAGAAGAAGCCAGCCTGGTCCCTGGCTCCAAGGCTCGTAACCACCTCCTCCTTCCCCGGTGGCTTTCCCTTCCTCCTTTCGAGGGCTGGTTCCTGTCTGCCTTTGCTAATGCTGCCTATTTATAAAATGGGGTGACAAAATTCCATATTCCTGATTTTCCATCTTTCTGTTTGCTAGATAATTTCAGGTTGCTTTCCCCCCTGTGATTTCTAAACAAGAGAATGAGGAAGTTACTGCCCTTACTAAAAATGCTTTGTGTCGTGTGCTGTATCCCTGGGTCATAGCACAGACTCTGGTTTATCAGGTTGCAACAGTTTTACCTACTTTGTCCACTAAAGTACTGAGAACACAAACAGTTTCTATGTGCAATTAACCTTACAATAGCAAGAGGGAATTTGGAGCCATAAACAAGGGCTTCCCAACTTCTCAGCATCTTGACCTGCCTTCCATTCCCGCCCCCATCACCTGCCACTTGTGTGCATTCCTGTTTGTTAATGTCCCCCTCAAATGTGATGCTCAGAGCAGAGAAGAGGACCGGATGAAGAAGAGGTCGGTGGGGCCATTGCCACCTTCACTTGGGATGCTGCACGTTGTCCCTCTCAAGTCCAGGATCACCCGGGCCAGCAACTGGCTGAGCCAGAGCTAAAATCCCAGCACCATGTCCTCTCCTCCTCATCCAAACTGTCTTCTTGTCTGACTATGCCTTGGAAAACCTGCTGTAAGGAAATGAGCAGGAAAAAAAGAACATTCATGTTGCAAAAGGGTTGCTAAAGGATCTTTTAAATAAGTCTCTCTCTAAGTGCATGTAAATGTTTCTGTGTGTTCATTTATTTATTCAAGCACCTTCCGGATTCCAGGGCTTATTCTGGACACAATCAGGTGATAAATAAGACACTAGCTCTCTCCTCACAGGTAAAGGAAGAAAAAGGAAGGCCAAGGAACAAACATTGCTATATACATTCTTTGGGACAACCACTTTGCTCGTGTACATTTATTTAATCCTCACGTGACTCTCTGAGGGGGTGGGAGAAGTCCCATAATCTGTCCAAGGACCTGAGCCCAGGCCTGTCCAGCCCCATATCAGTCAGGATAAGCTAGGTTCTGCAGCAATGACAGCTAACCCCCAAGTCTCAGTGGCTTAAAAATAACAAATGTTATGTCATGTGAGTTAAGGATTCTCTTCTGTATTGTCCTCACCAGGGGACCTCATCTGAAGGGGGTGTCATATCCAGGCTTCCATGATTGGGGAAGCAAGAAAAAAAAGAAAGAATGGTGTGGCAAATCACATGTAAGCTCCTAAACTTTCCCCCTGGAAGTGGCCACATCACTTACACTTTCATTTCCTTGAACAAAAGGAGTCATGCAGACCTTCTTATCTTCAGGGGGGCAGAGAGGTGAAAATCTATTGTGCCTAAAAGGAGAATCAGAAATACTTAATGAACATACTAATAACTGCCACAAGCTCCAAAGCCTAAGTTCTGTTCCACTACACTGTACTTGAAACTAGCTGGAAAGATTAACTGCTTTCAAAGGGGCTAGGGGCAGGGAAGCATAAGTCTAGAGAGTTAGAAGCCACTACCAAAGGAAGATCAAAATCAGGAATGAAGATAAGTTGTCTTTGAAATACACACGAACATTAATGAAGAATGGGATCCTTTTGACACAATTCAGATACACCTACCAAATTTACAAGCACCTATAGAATACACGCAAGAAATGAGGCCCTGCTATCATGAGATCTTTTAGGATTTTAATAACTAGGACTTGGTTCAAAGTCCTTTTATATAATATCCAATTTCTGGCTAAAATTTATATTATGACAAGATATCTGAATATAAGGAAAGAGCCTGCCACCTCCCCTTAGTCCTGTGGATGAGAGCACTGGGAACTGGAGTTGATCTCTATTTATTTCTGAAATAATATCCTAGAAATTACCTGTAAATTTTAAAGTGATAAATATGCATAAGAAAGCCAAGCTTTGGAGGACTGCAGAGCCCTCCACACAGGTAGAGATAAACCATCAGCAGATCTGTACAATTATGGAAATCCTTATAAGAGACTAGGAGTCAAGATAGAACCTCACCCTTTCCAAGACATAAATGTGGACTCATAGGTGGTCTAAATGAGATCATTATCCATTGCATCACATATTGTTTGTCTAATAGTATCATGCTTAGTCACTGAGGATTTAATTACTTAAATTCAGATTCCAAATATCACAGAAGAGTCCTCCTAGGCCATCCTCATTTTAAACACACACACACACACACACACCACACCGCACACATCTTTCTGCTCTTCTTCGCATTAAGGAGAAAATTCTGCATTCTGAAATTGCTTGTGAGTTTAAATCCCATGATTGCAAAATGATGCAAGTACATGGCAATATGGCTTCCACCTGGGGAAACATGGCTAAACCACTTCCATCAACGGACTTGAACTGACTGGACTGTCTTCCAGTGCTAGCTTCTCTGAGATGCTCCAGGATAAAAGGGACTTGTTTGGCTTTTAAAGTAATGTCATCTGTTCAGTTGCTTATCCTTGGTATAGGTTGTCTGGCTGGTGATGAATGCATTTCTGAGCTACCATGTACTGTAGTTGTTTGACATGTGCTCTCCTAGGCATGTATTTTAATATTGTTTTACACCTCAGAGAATTAAAAGATAAGCATATTAATATAAATATACATATATGTTCTGTATTCCAAACACAAACACTACAGATCTTTCAATCTTTAATTATTTTTTTAATCTTCTAAAAGAATCACTGTGTTTAGACCTGGGGACTGCTGTTATCCTCCATGCATGAGAAAAACCAGAGTAAATGCAACCACGTGCAAAATGAACTTGACATTCAAAGAATACTAAGTGAGCACTTGGTATGTGCCCGGTGCTGAGCTGGGTGCGGCACATTCTATCAACAACTGTTTAGACTCATTCAAACTTGTTTTATCCTGGTTAAAGATGTTTGTTTGTTGTGTTAGTGATTTATTAAAAATTCATTAACTTAAAATCAGAAAGACACCTCCAAATCAGACTCTGTTTTTATTCATATAAGTGTCCAATATAATAAATGAGCTATGGGTTTATTAAGAGTATGCTAAGGAAGAAAGCAAGTTGATTACCTTTATTCATTTTTTAAATGAGAGACCATGTCTCTACTAATTTTCCTAATAGGATTCTTCTTTTCACTGTCACTTGCCTTCCCAAGAATGGAACTGAGGCGTTGCCTGGGGCACCAAGCCTAAACTCTGCTTTCTGGACTTCAAGTCTCAGCCTCACTTACTAACTTAACTTCTCACTGTTTTCTGACATGAATTTTCTATTAAGGTCAAATTGTTCCCCTCTGCTTCCCCTACACATGGCCTGCTAACTCATTTAGCCACTCACAAAACATTTATGGAAGGCTTGCTTTACATGCCAGGCTCCATGACAGGGCCTGGAGATGAAAAGGAGGTGGGTTTTATTTGTAAGGAGCTCAAGTCGAGGTGTGAGATGGGGAGACAGACCCACAATCAAATAATCACAAATCATGCACAGTGGACTTGGGGGCCATGAGGAAGGGATAATTTTGTGTGTGTACGGGAAAGGGTGCATTGGAGGAGAGGTCAAGGACAGTTTCACAGAGGGGAGGCTGGTGGAGCTGACCATTGGACATTTGCCAAGTGAGCAAGGGGGAAAGGGTATTTTGGGCAGAGGGAACATTCTGTTCAAAGGAATGCAGTATTAGTCCATGTTGCTCCTCATGCAATCTCTTCCCTCTTGTCTATGCTGCTAAACTCAGATTCATCCTCATCCCTAGACTAGCAGCATGCATTCTTAAGACTGGGAGGAAGCCTAGAGATCATGCAGCCCAAGTCACTTGTTTCACAGAGATGGAATTTGAGGTGTAAAGTGTTACGTTGTGAATCATGCTTTGACCCTCAGTCCACTGTCACCAAATGTGTCCCACATATATTTATTGAGCACCAACTGTGTATCAGACAGCTTGTCAACAAAGACAAGTTGAACTTGGGTTTTGCCCCTGCAAGAATTTATTTCTCATTAGCAATACACCGCCTGGAGGTTAAGAACACTTTGGTGTCAGACGGACCGGAGTTTGAAGCCTGACCCTGTGACATTCCTGTTGGTGACCTTGCATGAGTTACTCATCCTCACTGAAACTAAGTTTCCTCTTATAAGAATGAAGATAACACTAGAATACTATTCATAGGTTTGCTATGAGAATTCAGTGCGATAACATTTGTAGAGCATGAAGCACTTAACAAATCTTAGCTATTAGTTATATAGTCTTAAGACAACATTGGAAAATAAGGGATGGTACAGAGTACGTACTCAATTTAAAAAGAGCTATATGATTAATGAATTACAGTTTCAATTTCAAGGTCTGTACCTGATCAAAAATTAGTATATAGTTCCTTGAGAATCTAGATGCCACAAAGCTTTGTGTCAGTCCAAATTAAAATGGAGATTTTTCCCCCCTAAGGTCCAGTAACCTCTTGCAATATAATGAAACCTAATTACTCCATTAGTATCATGCCATCTTTAAAACTGGTAGGTCTGAACAGCATTCTGAAAATCAGCTGTTCGATAGGAGAAGAGCTGCTTCCTCATTTTATGGGTCACACCCCTTTAGCCATTATACTCTGCTTCAAGCCATTTGGGCTCCACAGGGAACTGTGAGACCATCTCCTGCTCTCTGAAACATTGTCAGGAAAAACAGAGTGTCATTCTGGAAGGAAGAACAAGAATGAAAGAGGGAAGACACAAAGAGACCGACTGTGATTCCACATAAGATGGAAGTTTAGAACAGTGAAAGACCTTCATAAATGGAATGGACTGCCTTCCAAGTAGTGGGGGGGGGGGTCTCATGTCTGCAGGGGTTCCAGAAGATATAAGATCATTTGGCATCACTTTGTAGGAGAGACCCTGGAAATGGCTGGGAAGGAGAATCAGCAGTGTTTACATCCCTTCCAATAAGTTTCTATTAAGCCATTCAAGCAAATGTTTATTGATCATCTGTTACACATCATCTCCATTTAAAGTGCTAGGTAGACAGCAGTAAACAAAACAATGTCCCTGTCCTCATGGAGGTTACATTCTAGGGAAATGCTATGAATCCCTCAGTGAGGTAACAAGCAGTGAGGTATCAGGGCAACTGAGCTGATTCTCTCTTTTTGGTGTGGAGATCTGAGTTGCCAGGTCACGAGAGGATGAATCTTCATCAATACATACCACTTCTGCCTATGAAAATTAGGCAAGAGAAATAACTCAGTATGCCATATATGGAATAAATAATGCACAACTTTTTTTATTATTGTCTTTTTTGATTATTGGCAGAACTTTATTAAAAAGATACAGAGATGTTTTCTTTTTTAAAAATTTTTAGTGGAGTATAGTTGATTTACAATGTTGTGTCAGTTTCAGGTATACAGCAAAGTGAATCAGTCATACATATACATATATCCACTCTTTTTAAGATTCTTTTCCCATATAGGCCATTACAGAGTATTGAGTAGAGTTCCCTGTGCTATACAGTAGGTCCTTATTAGTTATCTATTTTATATACAGTAGTGTGTATATGTCAATCCCAATCTTTCAATTTATCCCTCCTCCCCCTTACCCCCTGGTAACCGTAAGTTTGTTTTCTACATCTGTAGCTCTGTTTCTGTTTTATAGATAAGTTCATTTGTACCCTTTTTTTAGGTTCCACATATAAGCGATATAGATTGTCTTACTGAGTGAAGTAAGTCAGACAGAGAATAATGCACAACTCTAAATGCTGGGACTAACTAACTACAGTGGTAAATGCTCGAATCATCAAAATCCTCCAAGATAAATTTACAGGCCATGACTTACACATTTGCCTGGTTTTTATTTTATGGGCTGCACAGTCTAACCCCAACCTTTGACTCTGTAACCACCCCTGGTTTGAGTTTGGGTTTGAACAGCTGCCCAGGCCATCAGTGCTTCAGTGTGTTTGAGCAATAACTCATGCAGAGACGTTTAAGAGCTCACACGTCCTCAATAGACTAAAAGCAAGAGAAATAAGATTCCATAGCAACAACATGTCACTCTAAATCATCATTGCTGTTTCATGAACAAAGTGAGAATTGCAATAGAAAATACAGCAGGGAGTGAGACCAGTTCAGCAGATATGATCAGCTATTTTCTGGGAATTAGATCACTTTGGTTAGAGAGACCACAATATGCTCATTTTTATGAATCCTAAAGCTAGAAAAATTTGCCATTATTTGTTACTTTGTCTTTCACTGAAAAAAGGGGTTTTATTTCCCTCCCTTGTTATTTGCATGCAGATATCAGTACTGATGAAGACAGCCAGTGTGAATTTGGAGCAAGAGGACTTGAATGCTGCAACTGAAAACCTTTGCTGATTTGATTAAGGTTTTGCTTATTATGATAAATATTCCAGCAGCCAAAAAGTAGCTGGTAAACATTTGAGGGACTGAGCTGGGACTTACCTCATTGTGGGATTTGCTAATCATCCAGTTTTGTTTAAAAAAAAAAAAAGAAAATGTACCCAAAGTGAGCTCTCACATATGTGAAAGCTTGGAGTAAGCTACATTGGCTCGGTAAGGGCTCTGACCACAAAGACTGCTCGGAGCACATATAATCTTAGGCAGAAACAACTTCCCAACACAAACAGCAAATGGAAGCCTCTTGGAAATTGCTTGATAAACTGTTAAAATAATAACTGCTTATCTTAGAGTTGGCTCAAGATTGCAGTGTTGGAAATGATACAGCCAAAGATCAGAGCAAGCATTTCCTGCAGTGTAGCTGAAAACGAATGTAGTTTTGTTTCAGTCATTTGTAGAGGAAGGACGGGGGAGTGGTAATCTGTTCTTATGTATAAAAAGGAGGAGGGTTCATGTGTGCTCATATATTCCAGAACTATAAAGATGAAGACTGATTTAAAATTCAGACAGCTTCTCTCTTTCTTCCCTGTTTTGACAATAGACAGCTGTGTCCTTAAATGTGTTCCTCTCAGGGAAGTTTTGTTCTAGAGATGCCTGTGTGCTCCAAAATAATAAACATGCATTGTTTCCGCTAACGGTTTCACCATAGTTGGCTCCAAGATGGCTGGACTGTCCTACAGGTAGCTTTTAAGCCTACAAGCAAACCTGTGTAAAAACTCCCTCTCAGTTTTATTCCCTAAGTCTCTTCACAATTCTCTGAGGACTCCCCCATCTATGGTGGGCCCCTCTTGTAAAAAGTTACCAGGGTAATAGGCATACATATGCTGCTATTATCTTTTAACCAATTCTATTTGACTTGCTATCTTTTTTTTTTTTTTTTTTAATCTGTTATAGTTTTTTTTTTTTTTTTTTTTTTAAGTTACATTTAGTTGCCTTGGAAATATATTTATTTATTTTATTTTATTTTTGACTGTGTTGGGTCTTCGGTTCGTGCGAGGGCTTTCTCCAGTTGCGGCAAGCGGGGGCCACTCCTCATCGCGGTGCGGGGACCGCTCTTCATCGCGGTGCGCGGGCCTCTCACCATCGCGGCCCCTCCCGTTGCGGGGCACAGGCTCCAGACGCGCAGGCTCAGTAGTTGTGGCTCACGGGCCCAGCCGCTCCGCGGCATGTGGGATCCTCCCAGACCAGGGCTCGAACCCGTGTCCCCTGCATTAGCAGGCAGACTCTCAACCACTGCGCCACCAGGGAAGCCCTTGACTTGCTATCTTGATGGCATTGTTGGGTAGATTATTTTGCCATCTTACAAGGGGATTGAATTGAGTATTTATACTTGTGGATACAAAAATTGATATTTAAAATATTATTTATTATCTTTATACCATGGAGGAAAGAGTGCAACTAATCATCTTTATACACCGTATGTATTGTCTCATTTAATTTTCACAATAACACTGTGGGGTATGCTTTACCTACATTGCCTGTATTTTACTGGTTAAAAAACAAACAAGCCTGATGTTCAGAGAAATAACTTGGCTTCTGGTTTATTCTCCACACAGCAAAGTAGTCTTTAAAAACATAAATTGGAATGCTTTCACCCAAGATGCAACAACAGTGACTAGATTTACCCTCCAATCTAAAACAGTTGAAAACTGGACAAAATATATAAAACAATTATTTTTTTTAAGACATTGGGCATCAGGCAACTAAGGACAGTGATCCCTGAGAAATAAGAAACAAAAGAGATGGTCCCCACAATGCTCCAGTTTACTACCTTCCTGCTTTCTACGTGCTTACTGCTTACTGTCAAGGAGCAGGGACTCCCTGACTTGAGGATCCAGAACTGGAAGCCCAGGGAGGACAAGGGAGCTCAGAACAAATTATGGAAGAAGAGAAAGCATATGGCAGACCAGTCTGCTGATCTGTAGAGGGTCCCATTAAGTTTTCAGCCAAGTACTAATCAGTTCATGTGTGTGAGGAAAAGAACCACGAAAGGATTATAGGGAACAATCACTGGAGGTCACACAGGAGTAGGAATAGTTTATTTCCCAGCCAGCCAGAGTGGAAAACTGTGTGATTAATGGGGCACTGAGTAGGCATTGAGCCTAACTCAAAAGAATTTTGCCTCCAAAACGGAGCATAATTAGTCCTAGACAAAATGCTACTCTGGCCTCACTTCACAAAACTTAAGAGCAAGAAATGAAAGGATCAAGATGTTTCCAAGTAACTTTTTTGTGTCTCAGAGCAAAGTTAGGAATAGCCATAGGAATACAAAAATATCCAGCACCCAACAAAATGAAATTCACAACGTCTATTATCTAATCAAAAATTAATAAGCATGCAAAAAAGGCAAGAAAATATGAACTAATAATGAAGAAAAAAGTCAATAAATTAAACTGACCCAGAAATAACACAGATGATAGAACTCACAAACAAGACCATTAAAACAGTTGTTATAATTACATTCCATATGTTCAAGAAGTTAGAAGAAAGATTGAACATTTAACTAGACATGGAAGATATATACAAAGGCCCAAAGCGGAGGGGGCACCTTCAAGATGACAGAGGAGTAAGACATGGAGATCACCTTCCTCCCCACAAGCACATCAGAACTACATACAGGGACTTCCCTGGTGGTCCAGTTGTTAAGACTTCACCTTCCAGTGTAGGGGGTACAGGTTCGATCCCTGGTCGGGGACCTAAGATCCCACATGTCTTGGGGCCAAAAAAAACCTACTTCTACATGTGGAACAACTCCTACAGAACACCAGCTGAACACTGGCAGAAGACCTCAGACTTCCCAAAAGGCAAGAAACTCCCCACGTACCTGGGTAGGGCAAAAGAAAAAACAGAAACAAAAGAATAGGGACAGGACCTGCACCTTGGATAGGGAGCTGTGAAGGAGGAAAAGTTTCCACACACTAGGAAGACCGTTCACTGGTGGAGACAGGGGGTGACATGGGGTAAGCTTCAGAGCCATGGAGGAGAGCGCAGCAACAGTGGTGCAGAGAGCAAAGCAGAGAGATTCCCGCACAGAGGATTGGTGCCGACCAGCGCTCACCAGCCTGAGATGCTTGTCTGCTCAGCCGCCGGGACAGGTGGGGGCAGGGAGCTGAGGCTCCGGCTTCGGAGGTCAGATCCCAGGGAGAGGACTGGGTTTGGCTGCATGAACACAGCCTGAAGTGGCTAGTTCGCCATGGCTAGCCGGGAGGGAGTGCGGGAAAAACTCTGGAACTGCTTAAGAGGCAAGAGACCATTGTTTCAGGGTGTGCGAGGAGAGGGGATTCACAGCACCACCTAAACGAGCTCCAGAGACAGGCGTGAGCGGCTGCTATCAGCGCAGACTCCAGAGACAGGCATGAGACACTAAGGCTGCTGCTGCCACCACCAAGAAGCCTGTGTGCAAGCACAGGTCACTGTCCACACCTCCCCTCCCGGGAGCCTGTGCAGCCTGCCACTGCCAGGGTCCTGTGATCCAGGGACAATTTCCCCGGGAGGACACACGGCGCGCCTCAGGCTGGTGCAATGTCACGCTGGCCTCTGCCGCCACAGGCTCGCCCCACATCTGTACCCCTCCCTCCCCCCGGCCTGAGTGAGCCAGAGCCCCCGAATCAGCTGCTCCTTTAACCCCGTCCTGTCTGGGGGGGGGAACAGATGCCCTCAGGTGACCTACATGCAGAGGCAGGGCCAAATCTAAAACTGAACCCCAGGAGCTGTGCGAACAAAGAAGAGAAAGGGAAATCTCTCCCAGCAGCCTCAGGAGCAGCAGATTAAATCTCCACAATCAACTTAATGTACCCTGCATCTCTGGAATTCCTGAATAGACAATGAAGAATCCCAAAATTGAGGTGGTGGACTTTGGAAGCAACTGTAGACTTGGGGTTTGCTTTCTGCATTGAATTTGTTTCTGGTTTTATGTTTATCTTAGTTTAGTATTTAGAGCTTATTATCATTGGTATATCTGCATATTGATTTGGTTGCTCTCTTCCTTTTTTTTAATATATATATATATTTTTTTTTTTCTTTTTTTCCTTTTTCTCTGTTGGTGAGTGTGTATGTGTATGATTCTTTGTATGATTTTGTCTGTATAGCTTTGCTTTTGCCATTTGTCCTAGGGTTCTGACTGTCCATATTTTGTTTTATGTTTTTTTTTTTTAGTATAGTTTTTACTTGTTATCATTGGAGGATTTGTTTTTTGGTTTGGTTGCACTCTTCTTTTTTACTCTCTTGTTTCTTTATTACTTCTTAATTTTTTTATTGTTAATAGTTTTTTTCTATTTTAATCATTTTATTTTATTTTATTTTATTTTATTTTATTTCTTTTTCTTTCTTTCTTTCCTTTTTTTTCCTCCCTTTTCTTCTGAGCCATGTGGCTGATAGGGTCTTAGTGCTCGGGCCAGGTGTCAGGCCTGTGCCTCTGAGGGGGGAGAGCCGAGTGCAGGACATTGGTCCACCAGAGACCTCCCGGCCCCATGTAATATCACACAGCGAAAGCTCTCCCAGAGATCTCCATCTCAATGCTAAGACCCAGTTCCACTTAACGACCAGCAAGCTACAGTGCTGGACACCCTATGCCAAACAACTAGCAAGACAGGAACACAAACCCACCTGTTAGCAAATAGGCTGCCTAAAATCATAATAAGGCCACAGACACCCCAAAACACACCACTGGACGTGGTCCTGCCCACCAGAAAGACAAGATCCAGCTTCATCCACCAGAATACAGGCACCAGTCCCCTCCACCAGGAAGCCTACACAACCCACTGAACCAACTTTAGCCACTGGGGACGGACACCAAAAACAATGGGAACTAAGAACCTGCAGCCTGCAAAAAGGAGAGCCCAAACACAGTAAGTTAAGCAAAATGAGAAGACAGAGAAACACACAGCAGATGAAGGAGCAAGGCAAAAACCCACCAGACCTAACAAATGAAGAGAAAATAGGCAGTCTACCTGAAAAACAATTCAGAATAATGATAGTAAAGATGATCCAAAATCTTGGAAATAGAATGGAGAAAATACAAGAAACGTTTAACAAGAACCTAGAAGAACTAAAGAGCAAACAAACAATAGATGAAATTAAAAATTCTCTAGAGGGAACCAATAGCAGAATAACTGAGGCAGAAGAATGGATAAGTGACCTGGAGGATAAAATAGTGGAAATAACTACCACAGAGTAGAATAAAGAAAAAAGAATGAAAATAATTGAGGACAATCTCAGAGAAGAATTGAGGACAATCCCAGAGACCTCTGGGACAACATTAAATGCACCAACATTCGAATTATAGGGGTCCCAGAAGAAGAAGAGAAGAAAAAGGGAACTGAGAAAGTATTTGAAGAAATTATAGTTGAAAATTTCCCTAATATGGGAAAGGAAATAGTCAGTCAACTCCAGGAAGCACAGAAAGTCCCATACAGGATAAATCCAAGGAGAAACACACCAAGAAACATATTAATCAAACTATCAAAAATTAAATAAAAATTAAATACAAAGAAAAAATATTAAAAGCAGCAAGGGAAAAGCAACAATTAACATACAAGGGAATCCCCATAATGTTAATAGCTGATCTTTCAGCATAAACTCTGCAAGCCAGAAGGGAGTGGCAGGACGTATTTAAAGTGATGAAAGGGGAAAACCTACAACCAAGATTACTCTACCCAGCAAGGATCTCATTCAGATTCGACAGAGAAATTAAAACCTTTACAGACAAGCAAAAGCTAAGAGAATTCAGCACCACCAAACCAGCTCTACAAGAAATGCTAAAGGAACTTCTCTAGGCAGGAAACACAGGAGAAGGAAAGGACTTAAAATAACAAACCCAAAACAATTAAGAAAATAGTAACTGGAACATACGTATCTATAACTACCTTAAATGTAAATGGATTAAATGCTCCAACCAAAAGTCATAGACTGGCTGAATGGATACAAAAACAAGACCCATATATATGCTGTCTACAAGAGACCCACTTCAGACCTAGGGACACATACAGACTGAAAGTGAGGGGATAGAAAAAGATATTCCATGCAAATGGAAATCATAAGAAAGATGAAGTAGCAATTCTCATATCAGAAAAAATAGACTTTAAAATAAAGACTATTACAAGAGACAAAGAAGGACACTACATAATGATCAAGGGATCAATCCAAGAAGAAGATATAACAACTGTAAATATATATGCACCCAACATAGGAGCACGTCAATACATAAAGCAAAGGCTAACAGCCATAAAAGAGGAAATCGACAGTAACACAATCAAAGTAAGGGACTTTAAAACCCCACTTTCACCAATGGACAGATCATCCAAAATGAAAATAAATAAAGAAAACACAAGCTTTAAATGATACATTAAACAAGATGGAATTAATTGATATTTATAGGACATTCCATCCAAAACCAACAGAATACACATTCTTCTCAAGTGCTCATGGAACATTCTCCAGGATAGATCATATCTTGGGTCGCAAATCAAGCCTTGGTAAATTTAAGAAAATTGAAATCGTATCAAGTATCTTTTCCGACCACAATGCTATGAGACTAGATATCAAGTACAGGAAAAAAATCTGTAAAAAAATACAAACACACGGAGGCTAAGCAATACACTACTAAATAACCAAGAGATCACTGAAGAAATCAAAGAGTAAATGAAAAAATACCTAGAAAGAAATGACAATGAAAACACGATGACCTAAAACCTAAGGGACACAGCAAAGGCAGTTATAAGAGGGAAGTTTGTAGCAATACAATCCTACCTCAAGAACCAAGAAACATCTCAAATAAACAACATAACTTAACACCTAAAGCAATTAGAGAAAGAAGAACAAAAACACCCCAAAGTTAGCAGAAGGGAAGAAATCATAAAGATCAGATCAGAAACAAATGAAAAAGAAATGAAGGAAACGATAGCAAAGATCAATAAAATTGAAAGCTGGTTCTTTGAGAAGATAAACAAAATTGATAAACCATTAGCCAGACTCATCAAGAAAAAAAAGGAGAAGACTCAACTCAATAGAATTAGAAATGAAAAAGGAGAAGTAACAACTGACACTGCAGAAATACAAGAGATCATGAGAGATTGCTACAAGCAACTATGTGCCAATAAAATGGACAACCTGGAAGAAATAGACAAATTCTTTGAAAACCACAACCTTTCAAGACAGAACCAGGAAGAAATAGAAAATATAAACAGATCAATCACAAACACTGAAATTGAAACTGTAATTAAAAATCTTCCAACAAACAAAAGCCCAGGACCAGAAGTCTTCAAAGGCAAATTCTATCAAACATTTGGAGAAGAGATAACAACTATCCTTCTCAAACTCTTCCAAAATATAACAGAGGGGGGAACACTCCCAAACTCATTTTATGAGGCCACCATCACCCTGATACCAAAACCAGACAAAGATGCCAGAAAAAACAGAAAACTACAGAGGCTAATATCACTGATGAACATAGATGCAAAAATCCTCAACAAAATATTAGCAGACAGAATCCAACAGCACATTAAAAGGATCATACACCATGATCAAGTGGGGTTTATCCCAGGAATGCAAGGATTCTTCAATATACACAAATCAATCAATGTGATAAACCATATTAACAAAATGAAGGAGAAAAACCATATGATCATCTCAATAGATGCAGAGAAAGCTTTCGACAAAATTCAATACCCATTTATGATAAAAACCTTCCAGAAAGTAGGCATAGAGGGAACTTACCTCAACAAAATAAAGGCCATATATGACAAACCCACAGCCAACATTGTTCTCAATGGTGAAAAACTGAAAGCATTTCCTCTAAGATCAGGAATAAGACAAGGTTGCCCACTTTCACCACTATTATTCAACATAGTTTTGGAAGTTTTCGCCACAGCAATCAGAGAAGAAAAAGAAATAAAAGGAATCCAAATCGGAAAAGAAGAAGTAAAACTGTCAACTGTTTGCAGGTGACATGGTACTATACATAGAGAATCCTAAAGATGCTACCAGAAAACTACTAGAGCTAATCAATGAATTTGGTAAAGTAACAGGATACAAAATTAATGCACAGAAATCTCTTGCATTCCTATACACTAATGATGAAAAATCTGAAAGAGAAATTAAGGAAACACTCCCATTTACCATTGCAACAAAAATAATGAAATACCTAGGAATAAACCTACCTAAGGAGACAAAAGACTTGTATACAGAAAACTATAAGACACTGATGAAAAAATTAAAGATGATACAAACAGGTGGAGAGATATACCATGTTCTTGGATTGGAAGAATCAACAACGTGAAAATGACTATACAACCCAAAGCAATCTGCAGATTCAATGCAATCCCTATCAAATTACCAATGGCATTTTTCACAGAACTAGAACAAAAAATTTCACAATTTGTATGGAAATACAAAAGACTCCGAATAACCAAAGCAATCTTGAGAAAGAAAAACAGAGCTGGAGGAACCAGGCTCCCTGATTTCAGATGATAATACAAAGTTACAGTAATCAAGACAGTATGGTACTAGCACAAAAACAGAAACATAGATCAATGGAACAGGATAGAAAGCCCAGAGATAAACCCACGCACATATGGTCACTTTATCTTTGATAAAGGATGTAAGAATATACAATGGAGAAATGACAGTCTCTTCAACAAGTGGTGCTGGGAAAACCGGACAGCTACATGTAAAAAAGTGAAATTACAACACTCCCTAACACCATACACAAAAATAGACTCAAAATGGATTAAAGACCTAAATGTAAGGCCAGACAGTATAAAACTCTTAGAGGAAAACATAGGTAGAACACTCCATGACATAAATCACAGCAAGATCTATTTTGACCCACCTCCTAGAGAAATGGAAATAAAAACAAAAATAAACAAATGGGACCTAATGAAACTTAAAAGCTTTTGCACAGCAAAGGAAACCATAAACAAGCTGAAAAGACAGCCCTCAGAATGGGAGAAAATATTTGCAAACAAAGCAACTGACAAAGGATTAATCTCCAAAATATACAAGCAGCTCATGCAGCTGAATATCAAAAAAACAAACAACCCAATGCAAAAATGGGTGGAAGACCTAAATAGACATTTCCCCAAAGAAGATATACAGATTGCCAACAAACACACAAAAGGATGCTCAACATCATTAATCATTAGAGAAATGCAAATCAAAACTACAATGTTGTATCACCTCACACCAGTCAGAATGGCCATCATCAAAAAATCTACAAACCATAAATGGTGGAGAGGATGTGGAGAAAAGGGAACCCTCTTGCACTGTTGGTGGGAATGTAAATTGATACAGCCATGATGGAGAACAGTATGGAGGTTGCTTAAAAAACTAAAAATCAAACTACCATATGACTCAGCCATCCCACTACTGGGCATATACCCTGAGAAAACCATAATTCAAAAAGAATCATGTACCACAATGTTCATTGCAGCTCTGTTTACAATAGCCAGGACATGGAAGCAACCTAAGTGCCCATTGACAGATGAATGGATAAAGAAGATGTGGCACATATATACAATGAAATATTACCCTGCCATAAAAAGAAACGAAATTGAGTTATTTGTAGTGACGTGGATGGAGTTAGAGTCTGTCATACAGAGTGAAGTAAGTCAGAAAGAGAAAAACAAATACAGTATCCTAACACATATATATGGAATATAAGGAAAAAAAAAAAAGGTCATGAAGAACCTAGTGGCAAGACGGGAATAAAGACAGACCTACTAGAAAATGGACTTGAGGATATGCGGAGGGGGAAGGGTAAGCTGGGACAAAGTTAGAGAGTGGCATGGACATATATACTCTATCAAACGTAAAATAGATAGCTAGTGGGAAGCAACCGCATAGCACAGGGAGATCAGCTCGGTGCTTTGTGACCACCTGGAGGGGTGGTATGGGGAGGGTGGAAGGGAGGGAGATGTAAGAGGGAAGAGATATGGGAACATATGTATATGTATAACTGATTCACTTTGTTAAAAAGCAGAAACTAACACAACATTGTAAAGCAATTATACACCAATAAAGATGTTAAAAAAAAAAAAGAAGAGTAAAAAAAAAAAAAACAACCAAAAATAGAACTAGCATAGGACCCAGCAATCCCACTACTGGGCATACACCCTGAGAAAACCATAATTCAAAAAGAGTCATGTACCCCAATGTTCATTGCAGCTCTATTTACAAAAGCTAGGATATGGAAGCAACCTAAGTGTCCATTGACAGATGAATGGATAAAGAAGATGTGGCACATATATATAATGGAATATTACTCAGCCATAAAAAGAAACGAAACTGAGTTATTTGTAGCGAGGTGGATGGACCTAGAGACTGTCATACAGAGTGAAGTAAGTCAGAAAGAGAAAAACAATTACCGTTTGCTAACACATATATATGGAATCTAAAAAAAAAATAGAAAAAGGTTCTGAAGAACCTAGGGGCAGGTCAGGAATAAAGATGCAGACATAGAGAAGGGACTGGAGGACATGGGCAGTGGGAAGGGTAAGCTGGGATGAAGTGAGAAAGTGCCATGAGCATATATACGCTACCAAATGTAAAATAGATGGCTAGTGGGAAGCAACCGCATAGCACAGGGAGATCAGCTCAGTGCTTTGTGTCCACCTAGAGGGGTGGGATAGGGAGGGTGGGAGGGAGATGCAAGAGGGAGGGGATATGGGGATATATGTATATGTATAGCTGATTCACTCTGTTATACAGCAGAAACTAACACACCATTGTAAAACAATTATACTTCAATAAAGATGTTAAATAATAGTAATACGTAGCTTATAAGCATTAAAAAAAAAAAAAAGGCCCAAACCGAATTTCCAGTAGTGAAAACAACAACATCTGAGATGAAAAATACACAGAGGCAAGGAGATTAACAACAGATTAGACAGTGCCAAAGAAAACTTGAGAGAACTTGAAGACACAGCAATAGAAACTATCCAAAATTAAACAAAGAGTGCAGTGAGCTGTGTGTGACAACTTCACACAGGCTATATACATGTAATTAGAGCCACCATAGTGGGAGGGGCTGAATAATATTTGAAAAAATAATAGTAAATAGTTTTCAAATGTGATGTAAACTATAACCTCACAGATCTGAAAATCCCAAACTCCAGGCACAAAAAGCATGAATAAAACTTCACCAAGGCACAGCATAATCAAATTTCTCAAAACTTTTGATAAAGAGAATATGTTACAGGTATGCAGAGAATAAAAGACACCTTCCTGGGACTTCCCTGGTGGTGCAGTGGTTAAGAATCCACCTGCCAATGCAGGGGACACAGGTTCGAGCCCTGGTCCAGGACGATCCCCCATGTTGTGGAGCAATTAAGCCCGTGTGTCACAACTACAGAGCCTCTGCTCTAGAGCCCGCAAGGCACAACTACTGAGTCCTTGTGCCTCAACTACTGAAGCCTGCACGCCTAGAGCCTGTGCTCCACAACAAGAGAAGCCACCGCAATGAGAAGCCTGCACACCACAACGAAGAGTAGCCCCCACTTGCCACAACTAGAGAAAGCCTGCATGCAGCAACAAAGACCCAATGCAGCCAAAATAAATAAATAAAAATAAATAAATTTATTAAAAAAAAAAAAAGATACCTTACCTAAGGAGGGTCAAGATAAGAATGAGAGCAGCTTTCCAGTCAACAAGGTGGCAAAGCTTTAAAATACTGAAAGAAAAAAAATTAATCCAGAATTTGATACCCGGTGAAAATGACTTTCCAAAATGACAGCAAAATAAAGCATTTTTCTGAAAGAATTTATCACCAGTAGACATGCACTGCAAAAATGTTAAAGGATGTCATTTAGGCAGAAGGCAATGATGCTAGAGGAAATCTGGATCTACACAAATGAATGCAGACCACTAGAAATGGTAACTTGGGTAAATGAAAAATAATTTTTTTATGGTTTATATCTCTTTAAAAAATAATTGGCTGTTGAAAATAAAACTAATAAAAACGTTATGAGTGTTATAGCATACAATATAAAATGTATGACAAAAAAAGCATATAAGCAAGAACAAGAGAAATAGAAGTATACAGATATAAGGTTTTTACACTATACATGAAATGGTATAATATCACTTTTAGGTAGATGTTGTTAAATAAGATGTATATTATAAATCCTAAAGCAACGGCTACAATAATTCACAAAGAGCTATAACTAATAAACCAACAAAGTAGATCAAATGTAATCATAAAAATACCCAGTTTCTTAAAAGGAAGAAAAAGAAAGAAACAGGAGGGAAAAACCATGTGAGGCAAATACAAAACAAATATCATGATAGAATACTTACACTCCAACATGCTTTAAAAAACCACATTATGTGCTTTTAAATGGTCTAAATATTTCAGAAGGCAGAGATTATTAGATTGGATAAAAGAGCAAGAACTATACCTTGTCTGCAAGAAACCCACTTTAAATATAAAGATACAAATAGTTTAAGAGTAAAAGGATGAATGACTTACACTACTTGATTTCAAGTCTTTTTATAGAGCTACAGTAATTAAGACAGTATAGTTTTTGTGGAAAGTTAGACAAATAGATCAAGAAAACAGAATAGAGTCCAGAAATTGACCCACACATGTGTGGTTGGCTGATTTTTGACAAAAGTGCAAGGGCAATTCAGTGGAAAAGAACAATCATTTAGGAAATGGTACTGGCACAATTGGATAAAGAACTTGATTCATATCTGATACCATAAAGAAAATTAACTCAAAATGAATAAGAGACTAAAGGTGAAACCTAAATTCATAAAAAAATTTCTAGAAGAAACACAAGAGAAAATCTGTGTGCCCTAAGTGTTAGGCAAAAACTTCTCAGACACCAAAAGGATGACCCATAAAAGAACAAATTGATAAATTGGACTTCATCAACTAGGAATATTTTCTCTTCCAAAATATTGTTAAGAGAATGAAAACAAACTGAGTGAAAAAATATGCAATTCAAATATCTCATAAACAACTTGCACCCAGAATATATAAAGAACTCTCAAAACTCAATAATGGGCAAACCCTCCCCCCCCAAAAAAAAAGATTTGAACAGGCACTTTGTCAAAGAAGATACACAGATAGCAAATAACAACATGAAAAGGTGAATTGATCTCATTAGCCATTAGGAAAATGAAAATTAAAACCACAATAAGGTACCACTGAACACTATCAGACTGTCTAAAATTAAAAAGACATGTCAAGTTTTGGTAAGGACATGGACTAACTAGAACTCTTCTTCACTGCTTATGGGGATGTAAAGTGGTATAACTATTTTGGAAAATGTTTTCCAGCTTCTTAAAATGTAAAGCATATACCTACCATATGATATAGCTATTTTATCCCTAGGTGTTTACCAAAGAAAAATGAAAGCGTATGTCCATACCAAGATGGGTACACAAATGGTCATAGTGGTTGTGTTTGTAAGAGCCCCAAACTGGAAAAAATTCAAATGTGCATCAGCAGGTGAATGGATAAAAAGTGTGGTATATCCATATAATGGACTACTACTTAACAATGAAAAGGAATATCTGTTAATATACCCAACAACATGAATTAAACCCAAAATAATTACACTGAGTGAAAGAAGCCAGAAAAAATGAGAACATTATGTATGATTATTTTATATCAAATTCTAGAAAATACTACTGATTATTAGTGACAGAAAGCAGATCAATGGTTGCCTGGGTAGGGACTGAGGGGGTACTAGGGAAGACTAACAAAGGAAAATCTGTGGAATGTTGATTATCTTGATTATCTTGGTGGTTTCAAGGCTTTATACACATGTCAAAAAATCAAATTTCATAGTTAAAAATGTATTTAGTTAATTGTACATCAATCATACCTCAATAACCAGTTTTAAAAGTATGTAAATTAGAACATGTCACTCCCCTGCTTAAATTATGATTAATTGCCTATTACATTTAGAATAAAATCCAAACTCTCTGATGAACGACAATGAAAGGTCTGCATGACATTTGTTTCCTAGCACATCTTGTTCTACTTTCTTCTTGATCAACACATGTTGGTCACACTTGCCCCCTCTAGGTTTTTTGCACACACTAACTCTCCCACTTTGGGGTATTTTATGTGCTATTTCCTTCACCTGGGACACTTTACCCTCGTGTGTTCACATGGTGAGCTCCTTTCATTTTTCAGGTGCAATATCATATCATAAGACAAGTACTTCTGTTTAAGTAGTCTTCCCTCCAAAATTATTCTTTCTTATTGCACCGTATTTATGTTAGCCATAGCACTTAGCAGAAGTTATAATTATACATTACTTATTTATTTACTTGTTTATGATCTGTCTCTCCCACTAGTCCATGAGCAGATAACGTCTTATCACATTGGCCATGTCAACGACACACTAACCTCCCACCACCTCCATGCTGTCATGTACAATTACCCCAGCCTGACTATGCCCTCTCTGGTAATAGCTTTTTGTTTTAATTGGGGTATAGTTGTTTTACAATGTTGTATTAGTTTCTACTGTACAGCAAAGTGAAGTAGAGTTCCCTGTACTATACAGCAGGTTCTCATTAGTTATCTATTTTATACATATTAGTGTATATATGTCAATCCCAATCTCCCAATTCATCCCACCCCCCTCCCTTTCCCCCCTTGGTGTCCATACATTTGTTCTCTACGTCTGTGTCTCTATTTCTGCCTTGCAAACAGGTTCATCTGCCTTGCAAACAGGTACCATTTTTCTAGATTCCACATATATGTGTTAATATACAATATTTGTTTTTCACTTTCTGACTTACTTTCCTCTGTATGACAGTCTCTAGGTCCATCCATGTCTCTACAAATGACCCAATTTCATTCCTTTTTATGGCTGAGTAATATTCCATTGTATATATGTACCACATCTTCTTTATCCATTTGTCTGTCAATGGGCATTTAGGTTGCTTCCATGACCTGGCTATTGTAAATAGTGCTGCAGTGAACATTGGGGTGCATGTGTCTCTTTGAATTATGGTTTTCTCTGGGTATATGCCCAGTAGTGGGATTGCTGGATCATATGGTAGTTCTATTTTTAGTTTTTTAAGGAACCTCCATACTGTTCTCCCGTAGTGGCTGTATGAATTTACATTCCCACCAACAGGGCAAGAGGGTTCCCTTTTCTCCACACCCTCTCCAGCATTTATTGTTTGTAGGTTTTTTGATAATGGTCATTCTGACGAGTGTGAGGTGATACCTCATTGTAGTCTTGATTTGCGATTCTCTAATAATTAGTGATGTTGAACATCTTTTCATGTGCTTCTTGGCCATCTGTATGTTTTCTTTGGAGAAATGTCTTTTTAGGTCTCCCACCCGTTTTTGGATTGGGTTGTTTGTTTTTTTGATATTCAGTTGCATGAGCTGCTTGTATATTTTGGAGATTAACCCTTTGTCCATTGATTCATTTGCAAATATTTTCTCCCATTCTGAGGGTTGTCTTTTCATCTGTTTATGGTTTCCTTTGCAGTGCAAAAGCTTTCAAGTTTCATTAGGTCCCATTTGTTTATTTTTGTCTTTATTTTCATTACTCTGGGAGGTGGGTCAAAAAATATCTTGCTGTGATTTATGTCAAAGAGTGTTCTTCCTATGTTTTCCTCTAAGAGTTTTATAGTGTCCAGTCTTACATTTAGGTCTTTAATCCATTTTAAGTTTATTTTTGTGTATGGTGTTAGGGAGTGTTCTAATTTCACTTTTTTACATGTAGCTGTCCAGTTTTCCTAGCACCACTTATTGAAGAGACTGTCTTTTCTCCATTGTATATTCTTGCCTCCTTTGTCATAGATTAGTTGACCATAGGTGCATGGGTTTATCTCTGGGCTTTCTATCCTGTTCCACTGATCTATATTCCTGTTTTTGTGCCAGTACCATTCTGTCTTGATTACTGTAACTTTGTAGTATGGTCTGAAGTCAGGGAGCCTGATTCCTCCAGCTCCATTTTTCTTTCTCAAGATTGCTTTGGCTATTCAGGGTCATTTGTGTCTCCATAGGAATTTTAAGATTTTTGTTTTAGTTCTGTGAAAAATGCCATTGGTAATTTGATAGGGATTAGATTGAATCTGTAGATTGCTTTGGGCAGTAATAGCTTTTCATACCAACCACCCCCAGGAGAGGTCATGTGTAGTCTTGAAGAAAAAAAAAAAATCAACTGATTTTCTGAATGTTTTATTTTAAAAATCAGAGGGAAAGCCAAAGCTTTGATTTGTAAGAGCTGAGCTTTGAGAGAAAAAAAGGTATTTTTCCTCTTTGGTTAAATTGACACAAGATTTACATCCAACAAAATGTACAGATTTTGTTTTGAGAAATGTATACACGTGGGTAACCACCACTACACTTAACATAGAGAATATTCTCTTCACTTACTAAGTTCCCTGATGCCCCTTTCTAGTCAAGATTCTGCCCACCCCTTCCAAGCAGAGGAAACCACGATTCTGATTTCTATCTATCACAGTAGTATGGTTTGTCTTTTCTAGAACTGTGTATATTATACATGGAATTATACTTTTGCCTCTGACTAATTCCATTCCACATAATGTCTTTGAACTTTGCCATATTGCTGCATGTACAAATAGTTTGTTCCTTTTTTTTTTTTGATAAGCAGTATTCCATTGTATGGATATATCACAGTTTGTTTATCCCTTCCTCTGTTGATGGATACATGAATTTGCCAGTTTTTAGCTGTTATGAATAAAACTGTTATGAACATTCTTTTTTATCAATTTTTAATTGAAGCATAGTTGATTTATGAATATTTCTGTACAAGGATTTTGTGGACATATATTTCTCTGAGGTTAATGCCTAGCAATTTATGGGCCATAGGGTAGATGTATGTTTAATTTTATAAGAAATTGCCAAAATGTTTTCCAAAGTAGTTGGATCATTTTACATCTCCACCATCATGTGTGAAAGTTCTAAGTACCCCACATTTTTACCACCCATGGTATTATCAGTACTTTAGATTTTAGTCATTCTCATGTCTTCATGGACGTGAAGTGGTATCTCATGGTGATTTTAAACTGTATTTCCCTGATAACCAGTGGTATTCAGCATCTTTTCATGTGCTCTTTGGCTACTCATGGAACCTACTTTATGAAGATACTGTTGAAGTCTTTTGGACATTTAAAAAATTTGGATTGTTTGTCTTTGTATTACTGAGTTGTAGGAGTTTTTAATATATTCTGAAGTCAGGTCCTTGGTCGGATATATGTATTGTGAATGTCTTCTCCCACTCTGTGATTTTTTTTTTTAGTCTAACAGTATCTTTCAAGAAGGGAATTTTAGTTTTGCTAAGTTCAATTTATCAATTTGAGAAAAGGGTACTGAGAATCAAAAAGTTGAGTCCTAAAGAAGGTAGCGTAAAAAGTTTATGCCACAAGCCAATATTTTTGAAAGAATTCATGATTTAAGAGCTAGTTTTCCTTACTGCTCAAGAGGAGATTAAAAGTCTTTTCTGGACTAAAGAGAAGGGGGGAATGGGAGAGGAAATCAAGACAAAATGGGGTTCTGCACAACCCCTACCCCCCACCTTCCTGGGGTAAGTGATCCATGTCTCAGTCAGCGTGTGGGGATCCCAGAGCAGAGAAGACCTATGCCTGGCTTTCCCAGGAATGAGCCAAGGAAAAAGAAAGCCTTGTCCAAAGCCTCACAGAAGGGTAGCAATGGTGGGTGAGATATAAGCGGACAGGCCTGGGGGAAGACTTGGGAGGTATTATTACTCTCAGAAAAAAAATGGGAAAAGCAGAAAAAAAAGAGTTCTTAGATCCACCATGGGAGAGGTGAATGCTGAGAGATGGTGGGCGAACTCAATGTGGTCCAACTTCCACTGTGAAAGCATGAACATCAGGAGTGATGCCCAACATCTGAGGACAAGGGTGAAATAAAGTGAAGTTCAACCCAGTGAAGGCCAGTGTAGACAAAGGACCATTGTGAATGAGACCCCATTTTACCCTGGAATCCTCTGGAACTTAAATTACTCCCCAAAGAAGGGGAAAGGGGAGGAAGGCAAACATGAACCAAGTCTTCACCCAGACGAGATATCGCTTTAATACAGAAGGAAGTGAGTTTTACCTTGAATCGGCAAGATTGTTTCCCGCTACCAAAAGGATATGAGAACTTGAGAACTAAGTTAAATTAAGTTATAGAGAAATAGAGTTTCATATATGAACCCCTGAGTTTTATGATAGTGAAATTACCCCAGGTGGAGTCGTAAGGTGTTCAGGGCAGGGACCATTTCTGTGCTGTTCACCAGCTGATACTCAGGGTTTTGACCTATGCCAATCACATAGTACATGGTCAAGCAATAGTTTTAAATGGATGAAAGAAAATGTCTCAACTATGGTGAAGTGAGTTTGTGTGACCTCAAATCCCCCAATTTTCTGGCTTTCTTTCTACATTTCTTTCTTCCTCACATAGTGAAATTGAGGACAAATTAGCCATGTCCTTGGAACATAGCAGCAATGGGAATAGACATTTTATTTTCCCTTTCCTTGACAATTGGTAAGCAATTATTTCCTTAAACCTGCCTTTATAAATGGGGGATTATTTAATCTAGTAAATTCATCCCTGGATGCCATATCATATGATTCAATATTCTTAACTCTTTACACATCTTGAGGCCACTGAGGTGTTCTCTAGGAGTTAAAAAGTTTTTTTTAATACACTGAAAGTAAAGAATGACACTCATTTTGTTTTTTGTTTTTTTCCTAAGCTGTGACTGACATTCCTATGTCTCGAGGTGAATTGTAGGGAGCAATGAAGACCCTGTTTCTTAAAAATATATGGACAGTGGTAGATATGAAAAAAAACCTGTCCTAATTTATAAAGGCTTACAAAGGATGCTGAGGACCTTCTGGTGGCACTTTAAGGAAGAGGGCTGTGCAGTACTCATGAGAACCAACTATGGAATCACATTTTATCTCATATCCAGGCTCTGCCACTTATCAGCCATGGGCTCTTGGGTCAGCTGTGTAAGCTCTTCAAGCTTCAGTTGAGTCACCCAGGGAAGTTTAGACTATTACATGAGATAATATGAGCTTAGCTCAAAACCTGGCACAAATTGCTTACTCAATTCATTTCAGCCATTTCATCATAATTATCTTTATTTTTATTCACTGACATTCTGAAACTGGAACAAAGTGGTGACATACTTTTCTTGAGAACAGCAAAGTCTGAACATGGTTAGGGTGAGATTGTTAAAACATTTCCTTGTGCCAGGTGTTCGGTTTTCAGGAACCAATGTCACAGACCCAGGCACCTCTGTAAACATATTTGAAAGAAGTCAGAAGGGAAATCACTTCCAGGGAGCACCATTTCTTTGAAGGCAATCTAAATGATGCCTTAGGGTTTGGAAAAGAAGTTGAGGCTTCTCCTGGTGAATGAAAAAAATGCTCAGGAACAGAAAAACTTGGGCTAAACGTGTGTTTCTTTTTGTAACTGCTATTTGAAATTCATTAACAACCAGCCCTATTACGGCAGCAGGAGGTATAAAAACAAATGGGATCCTGACTGTCTCCCATAATCGAGTGAGGGGCTGCGGGCTTTCAAAATCATTTGGAAAGGAAACTCAAACTTAGGCCAGAACTTACTGGCTGACTGATGACCCACCAGTAAATCTTCAAGCAAAAAGAAGTTGATTTTGAATCCATTCAGAAAACATTCTTCATTTCATCCTCCTAAAACCTAATTTATTTAAATATAATTCATTCAAAGTGAGGCAGCTGTCCCAGAAATCAGAAAAAAGCCTACTTGTTTCATGTTGGCTTATTTGTTCTTCTGCTAAAGAAATTAACTTGAGGGTGTGGACACAGCATCCTGGGCCCACTTGGGGATTTTATACAGGGCAGCTGCATCAGGCGCAGCTCCCAGATGGCACTTTGGAGAAAAGATGGAGGCTTTGAACTAACTAATAAAACAAGGGATTGGAAGCAGGGGAGGGAACACTAGAACACGGAGGGATGTGACCTCAGTAGTATCAAGCCATTAAGATGAGGCTTCAGAAGTAGCCTTGGAAGCTACAATGATTTGGACAAGGGAGGTGACCTTTAAGAAATGACATGAATATCCAATTAGATGCTCTTCTTCTGCACAATTACTGCTAAACCTCTATTAGATCCAAGTTCCCTGCGTAAGAAAACTGTTCCTGCAGTGGACAGAAAACAGCCAAGGGGAAAATATCCATCCTCAGATGAGTGTGAAGATTCTAAGTGATGGAGGGTGAGTCCAAGGATAAGAAATGGGAAGAGGGGATGGAGTTAACACATAGTGGAGGGTATTGCTGCTGTCCCGGGGAACAGAAAAGGACAGCTTCATAGAGAGAAATGGGAGCAGTAACAGGGTCGAGGTGAAGAACTTTCTTAGTCCTACAGATAAGCCTGGAATATGTCCCCCAGTTTTAGGTCTTTGCATAGCTTTTAAACACATTTGACCCCACTCTGCTGTCTAGATAGAGATTGCTGGAGACTCTTGTCTCCCCAGACATTATTTCACCTGACTTGAAAAGTCTTTCATGAGTTTAAGGAACTCTTAGCATAACCATCTAGGGCTGTGGGACTCATGATAATGGGATTCTCAATGCACATTTTAACCATTACTTACCCTCCAAACCATGTTTGTTTATTTATTCATTTATTCAACAAATGTTTACTGAGTATGTATTACATGCCAGGTACTGTTCTAGGTTCTGAGATTATGGTAGAGAATAAAACAGGCACCACCTCTGGCCTCAAGAAGTTCACTTTCTAGAGAGAAAGACAATCAATATACAAGCAAACAGAGAAAGCAGATACAGAGTGTAACACATTTTATGAAAGAAACAAGGGGTTGAGATATAGAGTAAGAGGGGGGAGAATTATGTTCAAAGTCAAGGGAAAGAGTCTCAGAGGCCTAAGGCAGGAGTATAATATAGTGCTGCCATTCTGGAAAGCACACCAGCAGTATTTACCAATATGGAATCGGTGTGGGTCTGGGACCCAGCAATCTCCATCCTACCTATATATGCCAGAGATATTCTTGCTTAGGTCTGTAAGAAAATGCATTTCAGAATGTTTATTATTATAACGTTTTTGATAAGAGGGAGTTGGAGGGGTTCATCACTAACTAGGGTGAACGATTGCTATGGATTATCGTAGAACGCTAAGACTCAAAGAACAATACCTTTTATGTACACTGAAAACACACACTAGAAACATCATAGCAAATGTAACTGGGATAAATTAGAGCCAATCTCGATCCTCTATGGGGAGAAGGGGAATGAGAGTAGTGATGAGGTCAGAAGAGGAAAGTCATTTTTAATGGAATGGGGGAAGAGGCTTGAATTGTCTAGCCCTGACGATGTGCTACAAACTTAAGAGTACAATTGACTCAGATCTGCACCTGGGGTTAAAACAGAGCAAAACAAAACAAAAGAGTGAGAAAGAGCCAGCCAGGCTGAGTGCTGGGGGGGGGGATACTCTGGCTAACCCGAGAGGCTTGCGGAAAAGCCTCAAGGCAGGCAAAGGGCTGGCCTGAAAAAGGGCCAGTGATTGTCAAGAGCGATGGGGAAGGGACGACGGATGAAGCTGGAGAGAGAGGATGGAGCTTGATTGTGCGAGGCCCCGCAGGCCATGTCAGGAGACTCAGATTTTATTGAAAGAGCAATGGGAGGCCACTAAACTATTTTAAGCAAAAAGGGATATGCCTTAGTTGATGTTTTAACAGATCAAGTTGTCTGTGGTGGAAAGTCTGGACAGGACGGAGCAAGAGGAAAACCAGAGACACCACTGAAGAGGCGCTGCCCAGGTGAGAAATGCAGGTGACCTGGACCAAGGTGTCCACACACACGGAGGGGAGTGTTTGAACACACCTGTACGCAAACACATTCACACTTCTGCACTAGGCTGACGAGAAGACTTCAGTCTTTACGTGTCTCACGTTTCTGCTTTTCCACAATAAACATAACCCAATGTTTCTTCTCTGTTGGGTCTCTGCTGCAGAAACATGAATGCCCATGATGCCTCAGGCTTCACCCTAGCCCCACTCCCATCCCAGGTAGCCTGCAGCTTCATTTGCTCACAGGTGTTTGCCTCCTAGTCCTGGACTTTTCCCAGCCATGAAGGAGTCACACAGGTCTCCCTACGTATGTCTGTGGTCAGGATGGTTAAGAACTGAACTCTAGAGCCTGATGGCCTGAATTTGATTCACAGCTCCGCCATTCATTTACTAGCTGTGTGACCTTGGACAAGTTCCTTTGTGTCTCTGTGCCTTAGTTTCCTCATCTGTAAAATACAGATAACGATAGTACCTATTTTGTAACCTATTTCTTAATTAATTATTCTATATGAAGTGCTCAGAACAGTGCTAGGCATTAAATCCATGTCCTTTTAGAGTTTGCTATCATTATTATAATTATTAGTAGTAGTGAAGGGAGCCAAATGTTTTCCCCACTGACATGCCTAGTGATTACAGCTCTTCTAGCAGAATCCTTTCTGATAAACATCAGCCAGGGATCCTGCTGCCCTGCCTCCTCCCTGCACCCCACCTACACTTTGAACAACCAAGCTTCTAAAACATGAGATAATTTTTTCGATAAACTCCAACTTACGTGAATAGCCCCATGCTTCTCAAGGACAAAAAAAATCCTTGTTGTAAACAAAGCTGAAGATCTTAAAACTTTTCTTAAGTTAAAATGAATGTGTCATATGCCACTTCTTTTTTTGTTTTTTAAGTGAGCCAGGCTAAATTTATTTTTATACAGAAATAAAAGAAATTGTATATAACTTGACTACTGCTAACTAACATGGTTTTCCCCCAAGTTAGTCTCTATGTGTAAGCTTCTCTAAATGCAATCCAGGAGCCTAGTGCATCTAAATTTTTGAATTTAGAAGTATAGCTTTTGTAGTGAGATTTTTAAAAAAATTTAAGTGAACATTCTTGTGCATGAATACATTACATAATTACATTTTTCATATATAAAAAGACAAAATAGTTACTATTAATCATTTGCCATTACTTTTTTTTTTTGCCATTACTTTTTAAAATAATCTATTCTGAGTTGGGCATAAAATGATTTTTTTAAAATACATTATCTTTTATAGTATGTTAGAAATTGAGAATTTGTTATCATTCCTGAGGATGGGACACAAATGTATAGGCTACTATTCTCCAAGTTAACTTTAAAAAGCTTCTCTGAATTGAATTTGAACTGAAGCTTTTGTTACTGTTTTTCTTACTGTCTTTAGGGCAATCACTTTTAGTACTTTAAAACAGAGAAAAATAATTCATTGAAGTTATAATTTCTGGGATTTGAGGGAAAATTCTTAGGAACTATTCTCCAAATTAATCTTATTTATTTAAAAAAATAGGGAACTTTTTTAAAGCCTTATTTTCATAGAAGCAAAATTTCTTATCTACATAAACCCAGTACATTTTAATAAACTAAATATATTTATCTCGTGCACAGACCTCTAAATAAAACTTATCTCGAAGTGGTACATTCAGTATTCATGTCTTCAACTTCTTCTGCCTCTGGAACTGGCAGGAAGGACACGATCAAGGACTTGCAAGAAGAGGTTTCAAACCTTTATAATAATATTCGATTATTTGAAAAAGGGATGAAGTTCTTTATAGGTATTATACGTAACACTGTTTTTTCATTGATTCTCATAACTGTTCTTGGACATTCATTTTAATGAAGCGCTTTTATTTTCCAGATGATACCCAGGCTGCTCCTTACCAAGCACTTGCTGAAGACAGTGTATACTGATATCACTAATCTCATTTTCAGCTTCTTAGCTTCGGAGTTAATGATGGCAGTAGACGATCCTGCAACCATTGCCAGGGAAGTAAGTTAGTGATTTTCTTGCCACTCTCGATGTGTTTTGCTTTGAAATCCGAGCATGTTTTATTTTCTCACATTTTAGGCAGATCTTCAGGGAGAAGAGGTGTCCATCATAGAAGCTGGAAGTAAAGCAGCTGAAATTTTAACAAATTCTTAAAGGTCTAGGCCCAAATTCTCTTTTTCTTGCAAGATGAATGGTGTGTATGTGCCCATTCACTCATGCACTCTCTGTTTCTCATTCTTCTTCTTATACTGCCGGAGCAGATGGGAGGGGTAGGGGCTACCTCTAGCATCTTTGACTGGCTGGCTGTTGACTAGCATTCTGATTTTAGAGTATTTTAGCATATTTTTATCCCTAGTTTGTGGTCTTTTCAGAGCATAGAAGACTTTCTTTCTTGTCTGGATTCTGCAGCAGAAGCTCTTGTGCCGCAGACGGCAGGCAGGACGAACATGGCAGCAGTCCTGCCACTTCTTTTATGAGTGTATTTTTATACTTCTCATCTCATACGAGAGCTCAAAAAAAGCAGGCTTAATACCAACGTAGAGTCATACATTCCATGTCGCTGCTTCAGGTCACGCCAATACACTTACACACGCTGGACATGGTGTGGCCAATGTGTCAGTCCACAAAACTCCCTACTGCACATTTACCAGGTGTGACAGTCATATATCACCTTTCTTTATCCCCCTCCCATTATTTTCCGTCTGAACTCACATTTCCTAGCTTTCAGTCTCATTAAGCCATTCACAGTAGGTTTGATGGGCCAGTAAAATTAACCTTGGCCCTCTCAGTTATTGGCATTTTAAAAGGAAGGCTTTAATCTGAATAGACCTCTAATTTGATGATTTGAGAGTGAGGAAAGGCACTTTCCAAACATCTCTGGAACAGGGCTGGTGTAGACCTTAGGTGCCCTCTGCCAGTTGAACCTCTAGCTCCAGCACCCTCGCATTCCCTGTAGACTTCTTGAGCAGGTGGGACCTGTGTTGGGTGCTTCTTGCGGCCGCCCCACATCCTCCCAGCTCAGTTCCTTTTCCAGCCTGTGCTGTAGCACCTGCTTCCCACAGTGTGATCTGCCAGGGGAGATCTACCTAACTTCCACACACATCTCTCACTTTCTGCCCAGGCTTCTCTGATTTGGGGTACCCGTCGGTGCAGCCTGGATGTGAAGGTGCATTAATACCCCAGGGGGCAGCCTCTGACCAAGGGGGGATGGAGCCGGTGGGTGGACGCTCTTCTGTCTTTCACATGGACGATACTGAGGAACATTCTACTTGGTTCCCCAGCACCTTGGATCATCCCCACCCATAATCCACAGTGTTGATCCAACTCGAGGACTCACCCTTGAGTCAGCTTTCCCTCCTCCCATGTTTTTCCCTACTCAGTTTCCCACTCCTGTTTCCTCAGACCAGTTATCAAAATAGACTACCTGCTTTCAGAGGAACCCAGGTTAAAACAGTGCCAAAGCCAACATGCTTTCACCTGGCCATTTACTTTTGTGCTGTTCAGGAGAGGATTAATATGTTGACAGATTATGATTTATATAGCAGAAATTTGTCAGAGTATTTATAAACAAGGTAAGTCCAATTGTTTAATGAAATTTAGTGCAATGAATATTTATTGCAGTTTACATACTGCCAGGTGCAGAGCTGGGCTTTGAGCAGACCATGGTGAATGATCCCCCCCTGACATTGTAGCCCAATGTGTGTGGTTCCAATCTCTCTGACAATAGCTCCTCTGAGAGAACACAATGGTCCACGCTGGAAAGGAAAGGTAAGCAGATGTCCAGAGCAGGCGGCCACACTAGGATTAAGAGTGTAGATGCCTAAGGCAGACTGCCTGAATTCACTTCCTCATCCATTACTTCCTGGTTGGGTAATTACCTAATCTCACCAAGCCTCAGTTTCCTCCTCTTAGAGTGATCTTGAAGATGAAATGGAAAGAATGCATGTGATGGTCTTATTATGTTTCCTGACATGTAGCATGTGTGGAGCCAAGTCTAGCTCTGCAGTGAGACGTTGATCTTCATGTGATATGTTAGGGCCATGAGGGTGCTGGCTTTAGACAAGGGGGGATGGAGAGGAGGAGGGTGAGGAAGCTGCTATACCTGCCCAACCTGGGTCTAGTTTTAGTATTAGGGACATAAAAAGGAGAATTCAGCTAAGATAAAGGTAACCACAATGAATTATCTTAACAGATGTTAAACTATGGCCACTTTTTTATTCAAGCAATTTATATCATGTTCTGTGTTCTGAAAGTATTGCATTATGTTTACACATTTAGATGACCTATGCAGGATGACAAATGCACTCTTAAATGTTGGAAATAATTTTAACTAAAAAACTTAACATTCTCGTACATTTTGTACCACAATTTGACTAGTTTTATTTGAACAACACCTCCCTCTCTCTAATTATCCTGGTCAGCCAAAAGTTCCTTATACCTTCTACTTGTAACGTGTGGCTAATTCTACGGTATCTCTGGGAAATTTCCTGTCAGCCATTTTGTTAGAGATGCTTAAGGGGAGAGGAGGAGCTTCTAAACTGAAGGAGGAAAAGGGAGGGGGGAGTATGGGAGAAAGGAGGTTTAGTATGGATGCAAGAAGTAGAGCTAGAAAGGCTAGTATAATCCCCCCTGAGAGAGCAGCTGTCTATCTGTGGGCCAAAGAAGCCATCTTGGACATGCCCTGTCCTCTCCTCCATTCTCCCGGACACCTGCACCTGCCTCCAGGTGTTTTGACATCTCCTTCTCACACCAAGCCTTCTGTTCTTCTCTGAAAGTTTCACAACGTGCCAGCAAAACTGGAAAGTGGACAATTTTCCTTTGCTTCTGCCCATCCCCATTTCTGCACGCCTGTCCAAGCTACTATTCTCCCCAGGCAACTGTGAAGATATTTTTGGCTAAGGAGGGCATTCCCAGCACTCTGCCAGATGAACAGATGAGGGGTGGACCAGAGGAATGAGTGGGTGGGGGGGGGCGGCCTGAGGGGCATCTGGCAGTGTCAGGCTGGATTACAGGGAAGTGGGGGGCTTAAGAAGCTCTGTTCCTTCCCGGAGTCTCTGACTGGCTTTTTACAGACTCCCAGTGCCTCCTGAAATGAACCAGAGAGTTGGTGTAACCAGATGATTCTCCTTCAGATGAATGGTTTATTGTATCATTTGTAGGTGTAAAAAGATTATTAACTCATAATTTTATCAAGCAGTAATGTGTGAGTAAATGTTTTAAAAAGGTCACTAATTCCATTACAGTACGTTGTGTTTAATAGCCTTTAAAGGTGAAATAAAATGATTGGCTCTTAGTTACTCTCCTCCAATTTTCTGTAGACTTAATGAGGGGCTTTCCAGAAGCCCATGCCTCCCTCATCCCCCTACCCCCTTCCTGCCCGCCCCGCACCTCCACAGGACTCTGCTGCATCCAAGACATATACAGTGTGGTGGTTCAGAATTAACATTATGGGGTAAGGGAGACTAAAGTTAGAATCCTAGCTAAACTACTCAGTACCTGTGTGGCCTCGGAAGAGTTCCTTATCCTGTCTAAGCCTCAGTATGCTCACCTGTAAAATGGGATCTTGACCCCTCCTCATGAAGTTCTCCCTGAAGATTGGATGAGATCATTAATGCATGTACAGTGCTAAAAAAGTGCCTGGAAGGGAGTATGAGCCCACTAAGTGTTAGCTATCATATTAGTTGTACGCTGCTGTAGCACAAATTGCCCCAACTTAATCTGGGCACAACTAAGTTATGTGCCTCTGCCTCAAAACCCCTGAGAAGGTTATAATCAAGGTGTTGGCTGGGCTGCAGTCTCATCTGAAGGCTTGACTGAAAGACCATCTGCTTGCAAGCTTACTCATGTGGTTGTTGGTAAGATTCTATTCCCTGTGGGCTGCTGTTGGCTGGAGGACTTCCTCCATTCCTTGATATATGGGTTTCCCCATGGTACGCCTCAAACAGGGCAGCTGGCTTCCATCAAGAGTGAGCAAGTTGGGCTTCCCTGGTGGTGTAGTGGTTGAGAGTCTGCCTGCCAATGCAGGGGACACAGGTTCGAGCCCTGGTCTGGGAAGATCCCACATGCCGCGGAGTGACTAGGCCCGTGAGCCACATTTGCTGAGCCTGCGCATCTGGAGCCTGTGCTCTGCAACACGGGAGGCCCGCACACCGTGATGAAGAGTGGCCCCCACTTGCCACAACTGGAGAAAGCCCTCGCACAGAAATGAAGACCCAACACAGCCATAAATAAATAAATAAATAAATAAATAAATAAATAAATAAATAAATAAATAAATAAAATTAAAGAAGAAAAAAGAGTGAGCAAGCAAGAGGGCAAGAGAGAGCCAGCAAGACAGAAGACACAGTCTTTCTGGAACCTAACCTCTGGGGTGACATTCCATCATTTTGCCATCTTCTATTCATAAGAAGCAAATAATTAGGTCTAGGCCACATTCAAGGGGAAAGGGTCATACAAGGGCATGGACACCAGGAGGTAGGGATCATTAGGAGCCATTTTAGAAGCCGCCTACACAGCTATGGACATTATTATTGTAAAGTAACTTACATTTAACAGTGTCATATTTTATCAATCCTCTACTAGAAAACTTTTCTTGATTCCCCTTTGTTTATCATATAAAGTTCACATGCCTTATACAGCATAGAAGGCTTTTCAGTCCAGGTCCCTTTGCTCTTCTAGGTTTTATTCCCTGCAACTCCCCATGAATCCCTTCAGTCTACTCTACCCCTATTTCTCATATTGTCTAAACATGTCAGGTTCTAAGAGCTCCCAGTGCTTCCCCTCCAATTCACAATTATGTTCCAGGAGATTTATGTCATTGAAAGAGACGATGGTGTCTGTTTCAATTCCTACCTTTTTAGAAACAAAATAAACACATACAATTATTTACGTATTTTCCCCTTTCACAACAGAACAGGGGAGCCTTTGAGTGTGTAGCAGATGAGAATGTGAGGTGTGAGAGTGAAAAGAGGTTTGGAGGTGTTGCCGTGCATACTTATACCTCTGTGATTGCTTGAGCCTCTCTGTTCAGTTTGGTGTACTCACAGTGATCCTTCAGAGTCACATTGAGATGTCATCTTCTTTTGGTGAACACATATCCAAGCTCTTCAAGACCTACCTCTTCCCCCATCTTTTCTCTGTTTCCCCCATAGCATTTTGGGATAATCCCCTCTTAGAGATCTTTTGTTATAGATAGTGTGTATAGAAAGTGTGTTGGGGATGGTGATGGGGTGAGCTCATTTCTTAAAGGATGGTCTTTTCAGTTTGTATTACCTGCCCTGCCTACGGTCCCCTGCTATGCATACTTCTTTTTTTTTTCCACTCATGGACCATGTTGCTCAAGATAGCCCTGTCTTGAGGGTGGGCCCTTGTCTCAATGGCAAGTCACCTCATTGCAGGAGCACTGGACATGTCTTATGAGGTAACGTGTCCAAGTTCATCAGCCAGCAGGTGATGAGCTGGGATTCAAACCCTGACACTGTCGCTGCATGGCCTTTGCTTTTACTGTCTGCAGCATACAGCTACAAACACTGGCAGGAGGATAACTCTTTAAACACCTCTTGTCAGCCACTTGTGTTCTGACAGGTGCTTCAAAGGCATGAGGAAAACATGGGATTTTTCCATGCTTCAGAACTATCTGAAAACCAATAGAGAGTCAAAAATGCTTCCCTAAGAAGCACTTTATCATCTGTTCTTACTGTCCCTGTCAATCATTCACACACTCCCTCTTTCTCCCTGCATCTTTCTGCAACAATACATTTGCTTGTGTCAGGTCACTCTTTTTTTTGCCTTCCAAAGTGCCTTCATACCTTGGGTTTACTAGAGTTTATTACATATTTGTCTCTCAACTGCAGATTCTGACCTTCCTGTATAGTGAAGCCTTTCTCTAATTCTATAAAAACAGACAGTTCAGAATGGAAATGGACCCATCTTGATGTTGTTGTTGTTATTTTTGCCAGGCATCCTGTTTCTTTTGGGAATGGTACTTCTCCCATGCTGAAGGATCCTAGTGGGCTACCCATTAAGGTGCCTTAATCCAACCCCACTTACAGGCATAAACCTATGATCCAGTCTACAGCCTGTGACCCGTGGTCACGCCCATCTGTAAGGCATTAATTGTAGAAGTGAGTGCAAGGCCTAAGCTAAGCCAATCAGAATTATATGGATTGACAAATAGAAGTTGGGAAAAGGAAATCCCTTTGTTGTTAAGCTGGGAATAAATAAATCTGCTACTGGGGGAGCCTTCTTCTCTGTCAGGTGGAGAGGGCCGGGCTGCAGAAAGAAGCCAACAGTGCCTGATGTTAGAGCCACCCCTGCAATTCCCAGCTGTGTCCGATAATTAACTACCTTTTATCCCTAAAACTAGTTTGAATTGAGTTTTAATCATTTGATAGCCCAAAGTCATGATTAATCAGAGGTCAGGGATGGCAAGTCAATTTCAACTCACATGCAAACCACAAGAGTTGCCAGATAAAATACAGGATTCCCAACTACATTTGAATTTCAGATAAATAATGAATATTTTTAGTATAATAATTATATATATATATATATATATATATATATATATATCCCAAATATTACATGGGATACACATATACTAAAACATTACTCATTCTTTATTTGAAATTCAAATGTAACCATGTATCCTTTATTTTTATTTGTTAAATAAATAGCAGTAGTGGTTGCTTGTAACACTGTGTTGAGGATTCTGAGACCAAGTTTAGTCTCATTGGAAAAGAGTATGGTTATTGATGAATGATGTCTGCTATGTATGTGGAAGTAGAGAGAGGAAGCATGAATTATATGTATATACCATCCCTGGTTTAGAAATGTTTAGAAATGTTTTTCTTCTGCAGGAGAAGAAAAGTGTTCCCAAGTGTTGAGAAATGTTTTTCTTCTGCAGCCATAGGTAATGAAATGTATTTTAAAAATAGTGTGAATAATGGTAGCTGCCATTTATTGAGTCCCTTTAACTAAGTCCCTTTAACTATGTCTTATCTATGTAATTGAATCCTCATGACAATATTTTATCGGCTGTATTTCACAACTGAGACTCAGAGAAGTTAAAGTTTTCACAGACAGCATAAATGTCAGAGCTGGTATTCAAACCCATGTCTATATGACACTGAAGTTCATGCTTTTTCCAATTCATCATTCTGCAGGAGGCAAATATTGTCCTAACAGCATATATGAGGAAGTCATCTTAAAATGCTATTCTGCAAATTGCTACATAAACACTTATAAATCCAGTTCTTGGCCCAAAATGGTAAACTGTCCTTTCACGACAAAGAGCAGCAATTCAACAACAAATTGGAGCCTTGTATGAGACAGTGTTTTGGCAAACAGATTTCAACAGTTGACACCAGAGGACTGCCAATTGTGAAAACTGATTTCAGGCTATAAATGACTATGTAAAACCAGTGTTATGACAAGGTGGGAGGGGAGCTGTTTAATGTGGAGCAGGGGGAGCTGGAGGAGCCCTGCCCAAAATTTAGAGTTGGCCATTTGTGGGGCTAGAAGGCTTATGGTTCTCAGTTACCTGCGTGAGCTGATCTGTACAAGAGCATTTGTGATTTGGTAGATGAAGGAAGAAGACAGTGTGTGTAGTTTTTTTTTTTTTTTTTTTTACTTTTCATGTATTTGATGTTCAATATTTTTTAAGCTATAAGACAGGGAGACGGTAGACAGGCAACAACATGGGTGATGGGATAGGATGGCATCCATCCCCTATTCTATTTCTTGGGAACAGGGCATGAGAGACAGAAGCTGAAGGAAAATCGTGTGATTTTGGCACAAGCAATGCTATTTCAGGTCCAGTGGAAAAAGGAGGCATGGAGCCATGGTTTCCACGTTGGCGTGCTACCCTGCACCTCTCTGGGACCTTAAGGAACAGAGGCTTGGGCATCATTTAAAGGTGGCACTTTTGGCCTGAGCATTTTCATTCTTAGGAAGAGTTCAATTAACCCTTGCAATGGCATGACTTCCTGGAGCTATTGCCTGTGCAGGGAACACTGACAACGAGGCTGGGCATCCAGTGATGGGTGATGAGGGCGACAGACAGGTTCATAAGCACGTGCCCGTGACAATGCTTCGACGTACCTGGAGGCCTTCTCAGGAGGGCTGGAGGCCCAAGTGAACAGATAGTCTTAAACTATTAGGGTTAATGGGATATCTTTTGTACCTACAGGCAACTAAGGCCTGGGGTACCCAGTTGACAATCATGAAGACTATGTAGAGAAAATGGATAAGATAAATAAAAGGGAATTTTGGCAAAAATAGAGGCTTAAATAACCTCAAAGAGGCAAGGGAATCTAAATGTTGGATGAAGGCAATTCCCAACCAATAAAGAAAAAGGGAAATCTAAGAAGGAAAATATAATTTTCTTTTTTCTTACCTTATCTAGGGAGGAATAGCTGTCCTCCTCTTCCTCACATGTGTTTCCAAATCCATGGCCTGACCCTGGTGATGGGCTCTTCTCCCAGTGGGGCTCTGTTATCAGGTATTAGGAATCCCTACCCTGGGTCCCTTTCCTTTTGCTTCTTTTTATGAGATCATTGTCACCTTTAGTATGTTCTGTTTCAAGACTGCAGAGTGTGTTCTGAGATCAGAAGATGCCATTAACATTTCTCCACCATTTCAGCTTGTTCCTGGGATTTTTATTTTATTTCTCTGAATCTTATGAATGGGATGAATATTTCACGGTGCTTGTTACACAACCATCCTTAATATATTGTTAAGCTCTAATTTCCACAAGGGCTCTACATCCCCAGATATGGCTTCACCTTGGCACATGCTGGGCCTGTGTCCTTTTAGACCTGTGAGCTAGGCACAATAGACATTTCTGTGGAAGAAGAAAGGAGAAACTTAAATCAGCCAAGAGCTCACTACATTCAGAGCAGCTTTGGTTTTTTGCAAGCTTAAAAGGAGTATTGGCATTTACAACAGCAGGGACAAATTAAGTGGGACATTTCTTATGATTTAGAGCTACTTCATGAGCAAAAAAAACCAGTTTCCTCAGGATGCCTTCTGGAAACATATTACCTTTTGCAAAATTCCCCACCAGCTTTCTGCAGCTGACAGAATATTTGCAAACTCTCCGCCTGACATTTGAGGTCCTCTGGGCCACCGTTCATGCAATTCCCCTCAACATCCTTTCATGCCCTTCATAGTAAATAAGCCAATCTGTTCAATGTTCCCTGAACCTTCTTGTTTCTGAGACTTTTCTAGACCTTTCCTTCCACCTGGATGACCAGTTCTCCCTGCCCAGTTCATATCACTTTCTCCATTGGACCTTTGCGATGTGCACAGAAGGAAATTCACCGCTTTTTCCTCGGAATTTCTAGAACACAGCCTCTCAGGTGGGCCTGAACACTTGTTTTATGCTTCTATCCATGACTACTTTATCTCCCCCACTAGGTGTAATTTCCATAAATCTAAGACCCACCTCCAAGTTTTCTTTGTGGGTCACCTGCTCCTCCCTCCACAATACAGATGGCAGAGGGCTGGACACATCATAGGCTATAGTTACTGTTTGTGAATGAAAGTACTAGAGAACAGCCCCCATAAATTTGGGGATAGCAGAGTTCAAGTCCCTTTGGTCTCTGGAAAATCAGGACTGGGCAACCTGCTGGTGCTGCAATGTGAACGCTCCCTCCCCTGTTGCACAGAAGATCCTTGGTGAGATGTTAGGGTGTATGAGCCCTGACTTGCTTCCTTTGGTTAGAGGAGGAACCCGAGGAGGTGCAGTGCACAGGGGCTATTTTGCAGGCTGCTCTCCCAGAGCAGAGCGGGGGTAGAGGTGACAGAACATTTGCAGCTGCATTCCTGGATTTGTGGCTTCAGCCTGATTCTCCCACCTCTGGCTTCCCTCACTTTCCACTGCCTGACCTGCCGACCTCACCACCACCAGCCCACCAGCTGCCCTCAGTCCCAGACCCAGTCCAGCTCAGGGCAGCAGCAGGCAAAGAGAGAGCTGGCTGGGGTTGGGAGGACCTTCTGCATGGGTTCCAGGTCCTCTGTTCTGGATTGACCTGGGCCCTGGCTAATGTAGTTCCTGGAATCTCAGCTCTGACCTCTCAGTAATCCGTTACATAAGAGGGTGTCCAGGTCCCCTGCCTGTCCCAAGTCCCTGTCCTCCTGTCCTCTTGGGGATCCCAACCCTCCTAAATGACTCATGATTCTCTTCCTTCTTTCTATCCCATCCCACAGCCCTAGGCTGGGCCCTCATTTTTCCCTTATCTAGAATATGCCTTCCCAACTGTTGTTTCTCCAGAGTTTTTCCTCTGGATCCACCCTCCACATAGTGAACCCAGACTCTCCACTCTCACTCCCCTGCATAGCCCATTTGGTACTCCCCATCACTGATCGAAGGTACAGCCTCCTTACCATGGCACACGAGGCCCAGCATGAGCCCACCTTTCCATTCCTCCAGGCTCACTGCTCTCAATTTCTTGTCTGAGCTTTGAATCCAGAACACCCTGCCCCCACCATGCTGTTTCTCTGCTTCTCTGATGCCATCATCTTTGTCTCTGGATACCCTCCCATCCTTTATACTTCTTATTTGGCCAACTATCTATTTTTTTCTTTGATTCCACTGATTTCCTCTTCACAATCCCCCAGGCCAGCTTAGATACCCCTCTTTCGTGCTCCTTAGTGTATCACGGTACCTGCCTCTGGCAGGCCAACACTTACAACCCCATCTAGAGCACGTACTCTTTATATCTTGATGCCAACGTTACTGCTCAAATCCACACGTGCTATTCAACATTGCACGTTAATGTGTCTGGCATCGCAGTCATACAGTTCTTGCGTCGCCAATGTAACGAAGGCAAAAATTCCAACTGGGACTTTTCTCCATATCCCAATCACAAAATGACCTTATAAAATGTTCTAAGATGAAAGAGTACGCAGGATGTCAGTGGGTGGCAAATACCACAGATAAAGACATTCAGGATGTTAAGAGATCAGCAGTCAGAGTCATGAAAGACACCATTCGAGGGGACTGAAGGAAAAGGAACCAGTGAAGTGGGTGGGATTGAGATATTGTTCTGCAGAACTATGTCCCTTAACTCCAAACCAGATGACTCCATAACTTTAGCCAACTCCGCCACAGGTATATACATGCTTTGATTAGAAGGGAAACCAAATGAAGGGATGGCACCATCCTAATACAAACATATTGTTGTCATTGGAACCTGGATGCCAAGGAAAGGATCTGCAGGACACCTCAGAGGCATTGTTGCTCTGAGGGTCATGAAGGATAGTGGGTCAGCCTGTACCAAATACAGAATTTAAGGTTTGCTCAACCCTTGACTTCCTTTATGACCCAAGCCAACTGAAGCCCCATCCATCTAGGTCTTTTGTAATACTGATCTTATATGAGAAATTAAATAAAGTGCCCCCCCCATATTCATCACTACAGAAAATGACAGTCTATTTGGCCCAACTCAAGATTGCCTCCTTGGGCTTCCCTGGTGGCGCAGTGGTTGAGAATCGGCCTGCCAATGCAGGGGACATGGGTTCGAGCCCTGGTCTGGGAAGATCCCACATGCCGCGGAGCAACTAGGCCTGTGAGCCACAATTACTGAGCTTGCGCGTCTGGAGCCTGTGCTCCGCAACAAGAGAGGCCACGATAGTGAGTGGCCCGCACACCGCGATGAAGAGTGGCCCCCACTTGCCGCAGCTAGAGAAAGCCCTCGCACAGAAACGAAGACCCAACACAGACAAAAATAAATAAATAAATAAATAACCCCCCCCCCCCCAAAAAAAAGTTTAAGATTGCCTCCTTTTAGGAAGGTTGGGAAGTCCCATCAAGCGCCTCCTTTACGATGCCTTTCTCCCTCTGGTGCTTCTCATTCTAATTGACTTATTCACCATCAGTTGGGTACTGGAGATTAAGTTAAATCAGTACTTAATGGGTTCTGAACTGCTCTACTGCGGATTAGACTACGGTGCTCATTCTTGATTTAAACAGTAAATTTGATCACCATTTGCCAGCATGGTGATTTGTGCTTTGGCAGCCTTTTCAGATCCATAAGTAAACTAGTAGATTTCCCTGACACAGTAATCGGCTTTACTGTCTAGAGTCACCACACATTTTTCTTATACGTTGAATTAAAATAGAGAAGCAGGATGGTTGATGGTTTCATTTGTCGTCCCATTAATGAAACATAAAACAGATGCGTGAAACACTGTCTTAGTAATAGAAACTGCATTACAAATTATTTATCTGCAGAAATCATGTCCTGAATGTAAGGCAGGAACAAAATGTAGTTTTTCTCTTGACAGTACTAGGTCAAACTACATTAAAAAAAAAACAAACCATTAAGCATAAAGTCTCCTGCTGCCATTAAATATGAAACACAATTTGTTCTCTTAGTTCCGCATAGCATTAAAATCTTGTAAAATCAACAGTACATCGGACCCACTTTTGTGTGACTTTCACTTTCTTTTTTCCTGGTCGCTTCCCAGGTAATTCACTAGAAGACGAGGAAATGAGAGAAACATATGTATTCGCTTTTGTCCTCCCTGTAAAGACCAGACCAGCAATGAAGTGTTGGAGGAGGAGGTCAAGTCAGCCAGAGAAACTTGGCAGCTGACTCTGGTACTGAGGGAACGAGTCCATCACCTTCATCTTCATCCTTTAATATGCAAAGGAAAACATGGCATGCTAAACTCAAGAAGGAATATAAAACCGCCTTCTAGGAAGCCTTGGCAGGACCACAAGGGAGGGATTGTAAAGTGCAATGCTTTTCTTGACTTGGATGGTTAGGAAAGCTGGAGAGATAGGGTACTCAGGTTACGTTATGTTCTTGGATGCCAACACTCAGCACCAGTGCCTTCATAAGGCGGTGAGGGGGGGGGGAAGGGGAAAAGAGAGGGAGGGCTGATGTGGCTCAAGTGTGTACTGCAGAGCATACCTTCTGGTACCTTCCCTCAGTTGTCCTTAGTGGTCACTCAAAGTGTTCTTGGATATTCTGGATGAAAGGGGTGCAGGGACATTTCCCAGGCAGCACTCCCAAGTCAGCTGTGCTTTCTTTCCCTGGACTCCTATTCCTAGAACTTGCCCTGACACTGTATCTCTCTACAGTCTGGTCTCAGGCATGGTACCTAACAACCTCGACCTGTTCATCTTACAAACAGGGAGTCTGTGGGTTCCGACCTCAGCCTCCGCGTCCAGCTCTGACCACCCCACTGTCCAGTTTACAGCTCTGCTTGCTCCCTGCCCAGTGAGCCAGGACTACTCTCCTCTGTGCAATCCTAATACCTTTTACATGCATGAAGTGTAGGATTTAAGCTATTATATCATAATTTACATATATTTAAACAAGATATTGCCTTTGGTGGACAGAGTCATTGAAAGTGGGGACTTCCATGTGTGTGCTTATCAGCACCTCTCACAGCACCTGCCACATAATAGATGCTCAACGAAGAAGCGCTGAGTGAATGTTTGAGTGAATGATTATATTTTGGAGGGGGGCTTTTTCCCTACATAGCCATCCCCTCATAACACAAATGAGGGGAAAATGAGGTTTGCCAGGAAACCTACTTACAGGAACCTCAAAACTGGTCTATTGCCCAGAGCCTTAAATCTTGGCCTTCTGTTTACAGTGAAGGGGCCTAAATACAGATAGGAATCACACTCAGGCACTCTGGCTCATGAGGAGCCAAAGTCAAGGGTCTTTCTCTCTGGAAACACTTATAAAATTTCCCATCAAAACTGATGGTAATCTTAAAAAACAAATACTGCATTTTGGTGAATAGTTTGAGTTATAAATAGTTTGATTTTAAATAGGAGAAGAAAATTTGTGCATGATTCATTTAAAAAAATATTGTATTATACGGTGGGCACTGGAAAGACAAAATCCCTTTCTTTCAGGAGAGGAACTCATGACCCAATTGGGAAACAGAACTGTAAATGGGATGGGCAGGAGACCTGGTTGTGACATGTAAAGAAATTGTTATGATATAATACAATACATACCCGAATAGAGAATGAACTTGATGCGTTGCTAAGGCAGCCTAGAAGAGGGAGTCCACGGGATCATAGAAAGGTGCACCAAGAGGGGGCTTGAGCAAACAAATCCATGGTTAATGCACTTCAGCTATATTAAATAAAAAGAGGGAAGGGAGGAAGGGAGAGAGGGAGGAAGAGAGAGAGAGAAAGGAGGGAAAAAGGAAAGAAAGAAAGAAAGGAAGGAAGGAAGGACTGAAGAAGGAAGATAAAGAGAGAGACGGAGAGAGAGTGTTAACTGTTCTAAGGATGAAATCGCTGGTAATGTCCGCCATTCACTTGTCTGCTCTCATTACCTTTACTTTACAATTACGTCCACTGTTAAGTAATTACACGTGAGAGCCTACAACAGTTTGTAAATAATTACTTTTTACCATGTTTTCACTCTCAGTGATAATTAATGATCCAGGCAATGACATTAGCAATACACTGCAGCAAAAGTCCTCCTCCTGCCTGGAATCTCCTGCACATTGACAAGAGCCCAGGAAAAGGCAGCTGAAGAAATAACAAAGAAGGGCTATTGTCAGGGAGCAGAACAGGATTTGGACTAGGTGTGAAGGCCAATGGCCCAGTGTCCAGTTGCACTGTTTCATTTTGCTCGCTGTAAGATTGTTAGCCACTCACAGTGCGTTCAAGGCTCTAAGCAAACTCCTTGAAATGTATCTGTTCTAGGAATTTGAGACATTTAAAAACGTTTACGAGCCCCCTTAAGAAAATAATTCCTGGGCCATAAACTCTAAAATCTTTGCTTATGCATGCAGAGAAATTAGGCTCACCCAATGTCACATCGTGCTTGGGACAGCAGTGTCTGGGGACAGTGGGTCAGAGGGACAAAACCAGACCTAGGCGTGAAGGTGAGGCAGATAGTTTGATTCAGTTGGATTTCTCCTGGGACTGAACTCTGGGCCAGTTGTACCTTTCAAGACTGGATCAGACACTTTGGAAAGGTACACCTTAGAGGAAGACCCAGCATGGGTGGGTCTTTCGCTGGTGGGGAGGGCACCGCTCTCATTACTAGAAGTCATTTAATGTAGAACAAATGGGAAAGGCGAAGGTTTTTTGGAGTCATTCCACCAGAAGGGAAAGATTTGCAGTTTACTGAACCACGAGAGATGACCTGAAATTACCTTTGCTCACCTACTGCTGGTCACTCAACCCACCAGGTAAGGAGGCAAACCCTCTCTGAATGCAAAATATTCCACAGGCAGCCGGAAGCTTTTTTTTTTTTCCAACTGTGTCTGCTCAACTAGAAACAAGCCTGTTGTCAGTGATCCTCCTTTCTGTAAAACCTTCTCCTAGAACTTTTCTTTTTGTTTCTTTCACCTATAATCTTTAAGGAGATGCTTCTCTCCTTACCACTGCTTTGACAACCTAAACATCTGCTGTGAATGCCCGGAGCCTCTCAGAGAGCGAATCCTCTTCTGAAGAGATGTCTGATGGGTCTAAACCTCAGCATGTAAACCGCCAGCTTCTGGTCCCCAGCCGAGGAAAATCGATCCCATTCCTCTTTGAGGAGCAGTGGTGTGAATATTAGGCAGTTTCTGTTTAATGGGGTCCCTAGAATTTGTGGGAAGAGGGGCTAGCTTTCATCTCTCTGGTGCCCAGAGTTCACCAGGAAAGGCCAAAAGGGGAGAACAGAAAGGGAAAGGAGGGGACAGCACTCTCCTTTCTGCTGCAACTTCTCTAAAAGTTGAGGATTCAGGGCATGTGGGGGAGGAGCCCCAACTGTGAAAAACAGTTTGAAGAACTGCCAGGCTGAGGTTTGCCATCTTGCTGGCAACTCCCGGGCTGAAATTGAGGTCCTGTTCCTGCCACCACGGAGGCGGAGGATAAGCATTTCTTTTCTCTCTTTTTTTTTTTTTCTTTTTCCTGTTTTTTTTTTTTTTTTTTTTTTGATTTATATTGTTGTGTTAGTTTCAGGTGTGCAGCAAAGTGATTCAGTTATATATTCTTTTTCAGATTCTTTTCCATTATAGGTTATTACAAGATACTGGATATAGTTCCTTGTGCTATACAGTAGGTCCTTGTTGTTGATCTATTTTGTTTAATTTTTAAAATTATTTTAAAAAATTTTTTATTTTTTAAAATTTTTACTGGAGTATAGTTGATTTAAAATGTTGTGTTAGTTTCTGCTGTACAGCAAAGTGAATCAGTGATACATACACATAAATCCACTCTTTTTAAAATAATTCTTCTGCCCATGTCGACGGTCCCAGTCCCCCAGGGATGCTGACTTAGTGCCGGGTCATCAAATCCTGGACTTCTCGTGGAGGATCTCATGGGAGGCAGGGACTGTCACAGATAAGGCCAGGGAGGTTGGCAGGGGACAGGTTTGGAGACCGTCTCATGCCAAGCTAAGGAATTCAACTTTATCCTCTAGAAGATGGAAGACCATTGAAGAGTATTTAGCTGAGGAGAATTGCAGTCAGATCGGTGTTTTAGGTAGGTCAACTGTGGCAGCTGAGTGAGGATGAATTTGAGGGGAACAGGACAGGTCAGTTAGGGATCTCTAGTGATAATTCAGGGGCTTCCCTGGTGGCGCAGTGGTTGAGAATATGCCTGTCAATGCAGGGGACACGGGTTCGAGCCCTGTTCTGGGAGGATCCCACATTCCACAGAGCAACTAAGCCCGTGAGCCACAACTGCTGAGCCTGCGCGTCTGGAGCCTGTGCTCCGCAACAAGAGAGGCCGCGATAGTGAGAGGCCCGCGCACCGCAACGAAGAGTGGCCCCGCTTGCCGCAACTAGAGAAAGCCCTCGCACAGAAACGAAGACCCAACACAGACAAAAATAAATAAATAAATAAATTAATTAATTAACAGAAAGATTAAAAAAATAATAATAATAATTCAGGGAAGAGCCTCAGGACTCGCATATATCCAACCACCCATTGGACACTTCCACTTCCGTTTCCCACAAGCAAAGAAAACCTTATCCTGCTTCTCCTAAATTCCCTATCTTGGTGAATAATTGCCCAACCACCCTAGTTAGAAACATGGTAATCATCCTTGATACCCTTCATTTCTCTCTTTCCCCATATTCTATCACCATGGTCTTCTAACTCCAATATTTCCCTCCACTCCATTCTTAAAATCATCACTGTGGTTCAGGTCTTTGCCATCTCCTCCCTGGACTTTTTCAATAGCCTCCTGAACGTGGAAGTAGTGGTCCTTAGAGGGTCTGCTCTTTCAAGAAGGGCAAAGGAATAAGAAGTGTCCACCCTGGGTTGCAGATACAAGCTCCTGAAGAGGAAGTCTAATCTGAAACCAACAGGCTAGGGTAGGTGCCCATCCCCTGCTATAATAGCATTTTTCACGTTTTGTTGATGTTATCTGGTTACATATCAGTCATTCCCTTGAGATCAGACATCAGCAAAAGATGGACCAGATCTGGCCTGCCACCTCTCTTTGTAAAGAATGTTTTATTGGAAGAAACCATGTGCGATTATTTGCATATTATCTATGGCTGTGTTTTAGTTGAGTCGTTGCAACAAAGATTATGCGATCCACAAAGACTAAACTATTTGCCACCTCGCCCTCTACAGAAAAAGTTTGCCAACCCCTGCTCAAGCCTAGAAACTTGTCAAGGGTGAGAAGCTGTGTTTCTGTAATTGTTGTATCCCCGGGATCTAGCCCTTTGCTTAGAACATAAATATGTGACTTGTATGTGTGTTACATGAGGGGGACAATACCACGTGCAACTCGATGGTGTTGAGGAGGACATGTTGCAGCCTGATTTCCATATGCACAGGAGCAGATGTTGAGGCTGCCTCTTTCCTTCTCAGATGGAGGCCTCCAATGTAAGTTACTCCACTGTTATTCTTAACAGTGCAAAGCTCCATTTAATAGTAAAGTCCCAAACACCTTGACTCATCATGCCCTCTGGGTGGCACTGCCTGCAACCCTTAGACCCTAAGCAACGCCACCCATCCTTCAGCCAGTGGCTACAGATCCTGGCTACTGTTAGTCCCAAATGAGGACAAAAGTTTGGAGACGCCTATAAGGGGCTTCGTACATTTTTTTATAGTTGTACTGCTTTCAGTAGGTTTTGACGGTTGAGTCTAATTTGGGGAGATAGATAATGGATTTAGTTGTTACTTTCTAGAAGCAAAGCATTAATCTAACACAGGGGCCCCAGGCCTGTCTGCTGGTGACCGGGCACCATGCTGGGTTCTTTTCCTGCGTTGTCTCTGCTCACCAGTTTTGCTCACTGCTGTATCCTATCTCTCTAGAACTCTGCCTGATGCATGGTAGATGCTCAACAATTATTTGTTAATGAAAGTTCATTTGAATTGTTTTATATCCTCTTTTTTGCCTCCCTGTGAGCTATGCCTCACTATGCCCCATTTTACGGATGATTAAGCTGGGCTGGGGAGATTCTGTAACACGGCTGGTCAATGTCACGGGCACGATGTAAATCCAGATCTTTTTGTCTTGGAAGCCTGTATTCTGTCTGTAACATCAAAATTCAGACTGACAGGAGCTCCATTTTGGACCGAACATCCTCATTTTCCTTTTTACAGGATCAGAAATGTATAGGAAATTCCCAGGCCACTATTTCCCAGGTTCCAGTCACCATTATGTGATTTCAGAAGCTGGGTCTTCAAGAGCCAAAGTGAATTCTTTGCCTAAAATCGGTACTATGGCCCCGGGGATTTCTCTGTTGCCTGTGCAGATTTTGGCATATTCTCTGAAATTTCTGAGCCACAACCCCTCTCCCATGCCACTGGAGAGAATCCTGTGCTCACAAAGGCTACCCCGTGTTCCATTCAAGCACAATGAGAATCAGGCAATTGAGCTGTACACCGGCTTTTCAAAAGGCTCCAGTATAATGTGGCGATTGTGTCATGGACAACAATAATAAAGAAAAAAACTCCCAGCCAACTTTTTTCACATGACTGGAGAGAGAAAACAAGCAAACACAACACGGACCGAGCCTCCCCCCACTTTCCTCCCCAGAAGGCAGGTTCTAGAACCACTGCTTGATTCTCTATGTCACAAACCCGATGATGATTGGAAATTTCCTGCTACTTAGTGCAGCAAGGGAATCTAATTGGTGATTTTCATTCCCTTGGCTCCGAGCTCTATTTATGGCTGAACTTTGGTGTCACATCCATTACCAAAATATATCATTAAGTAGCAAAATCCACCTCAGCAGGTGA